>NC_048221.1:5425641-5428611 GCF_002007445.2 Ailuropoda melanoleuca
CAGAGCCCAGCCCTCTACCCGGGGCGGGGGGGCGGCTGAGGGCTGCTCTCGTTCTGGACCCAGAGCTGTCAGCTGCGGACCCCCAGCTCCCATGCACGGCGTGTCCTCAAAAGGTACCTGAGTGGACGTCTGCTATGCCCTCTCCCGGTGCTCTCCCCTCTCTCCGTGCTTTTGCATGGGCTCCCTCCTCTGCCCGCACCCCTTCCACACCCCGGTCTAGGCTCAGGGCACCGCAAGGCCTTGTGGGATAGGTGGCGGGGCAGGCAAGCGGCCAGGTACACTCACGTGGTAGAGGACGGACAAGCCACCGAAGAAGGAGCACAGGTAGAAGCCAAACCTCCAGCTGCAGAGGGGGAGGGGGCCCATGAGGCAGCCACCGGAGGTGCGACTCCCCCTGCGCCCCCAGAGCCCTCTCCTCAGCCCCAGCC
This sequence comes from Ailuropoda melanoleuca, assembly GCF_002007445.2. Lineage (NCBI taxonomy): Eukaryota > Metazoa > Chordata > Mammalia > Carnivora > Ursidae > Ailuropoda > Ailuropoda melanoleuca. The sequence goes on from NC_048221.1 coordinate 5,426,070, forward strand.
CCGGGCTTACCTGGCCTCGCAGAACTTCTTGGTCAGGCACGGCCGGTCCTGGTTGCGGCGCCTCCGGAACCAGCGCTGGGTCTGCTGCAGCGTGAGGCCACACTGGGCAGCGAGGAGGGCCATCTGGGGCTGGGGAGGGGTGATGGGGGGGCACGGAGGTGGCTCCCTGTCCGTGTCCCAGGACAGATGAGACCCAGCCATGTTCCCCCCTCCCCTGCTACCTCAGACCTCGCCTGTGGGATTGTCTGCCTATGGACATGGGGGGGGGTCCCCCAAAACAGGGCGTGTGAAAACCAGCCCTGCTTACAGGAGAGGCAGGTGGCTGATGAGGACTGGGACTAAGAAAGGGGCTGGGGGGGCCAGCCTCCACCCCCCCCAGGTTTTCCGGTCTTATCCCCACCCCAGGCAGGCAGTTGAGAGCTTGCCTCCCACCCCTGCCTGCAGAGGGAGGGTGACCAGGGAGGGGGGAGGTCCTGCCTACTGACTGCCACAGGACAGTACAGATGGGAATGGAGGAGGTCACAGGCCTGCTGTGGTCTCCGCCCCCCACTCCCAGCAATCAGGCCTTCCTCTCCTCACCAGCTCAGGAGAGACGTGCTCCCCCCACCCCCTGTTGCAGGATCTGCCCACTGGGACAGCTGGGATGGCTGGTGGAGCCGGGGGTAGGAGCACTGCGGGGGTGTGGAGGCTGCCCTGGGCTTTCCCATCCCACCCCAGGCCCCATCCACAAAGGTCCGTGCAGGCCGGTGGGGATGGAGGGGGGCATCAGGGGGCTCTCACCTCCTCGGGTCTCCACCCTTCTGTGAGAAAGTACTTCTCCAGAGTGGCATTGGGCCTCACCAGCCTCCTGGCCTGATCGCGCACACCTAGCAACCGGCTCAGGGGCAGGCCAACAAATCTGGGTGCAGGAAAGACAGAGCCTGTCAATCCAGGTAGGGAAACTGAGGCTCAGAGGGGCCAGGTCACACGCTGGGAGCCTGGAGGGGTAGCCTGGCCACTGCACTGGGACTAAACCTAAGAAAGGCAGCTGGACGGCCGGTCTTCAGGGTGGGGATATGAAGGTTCACTTTTGGGGTCTCAGGCAGCTTCACTCAGTCCCAAACAGGAAGGAGAGTCCCCTCACTGCCTGTCTCATGGTGGTCTAGGTCCTTGTCTGTCCCCCGCCAGGCTGGGGAGTCCCCACAGGCAGGAGCAGGTGAGCTCCCACTCAGGCCTCCCTTCTCCCAGTGTGGATGTGTGGAGGGGCCCTGTCCCTGGCCAATCACCATACTTCCCACTAGGGGGCTCCCCGGAACTTCATTCCCACCAAACATCACCCTGCCTTTGGGGAAGCTGAGGCTCAGAGCAGCCCAGCAAGGAACTCCTTCCAGACTCAATCATGATGGGCAGTGGGGGAGGAGGGGACGTCATCTATTGAGCGCTGACATCTGCCAAGTGCGAGTACAAGTCACGTTAGCTGTTGGTTCATTTAACTCTACTGTCAAAGTCCCCATTAACCTGATGGGCAAACCGAGGCTCAGACAGGTCGGAGGGATGGCCAAGGTTACACAGCGAGTGAGCGGCAGACTGGCCCAGGATTTACTTTTAAAATGGCAAAAACCTCTGCCCTGGAAAAGCTATCCCACCCCATGGCCCTTTGAAAGGACACCTCTGGGATGTGAACAACCCCCCCACCCCACCCCACTGCCATGAGGCCATCAGTTAAATATACAACCCCTCACTCCAGTCTCCAGTAATGAACCTGGGCCTAGTCTCACACCCTCCCCACCCTGCGGGAAAGGTGGGGACTCGCCCTTCAAAGCCTGGCTGGCTTGAGCCTCTTAGAATCCCTCAGGCAAAGCCTCAGGCTCAGATGACCTACCCTCTGGGTGACCACAGACAGGTCCCTTGCCCTCTGTGCCTCCCTTTCCTATTCCGTAAAATGGGGATAATAATCGTACCACCTCACTGAGGGCCGAGTTAAGACGCGCTCAGAGCTGTGCTGGGCACAGAGTAGGCGCTCAGAGGGCATCTGTTGCATAAATAGAACCTCAGTGGGTATTCCCTAGGTCCCCCGGGGTCCAGCCCGTATCCAGGGAGCAAGGACACCCGGAAGCTCCTCCGGAACAGGAGAGACAAGGCAGGATGCAGAATGCTCCCGTGTCCCTGTGGTCAGGGCAGGACAAAGCCAGGGACCCAAAGTGGGGGGCTGAAGGGGGGGCACAGGGGCCCGGCAGGCGTTCCTGCAGAGGAGTGAGCACAGAGGCCAGGCGGCTGCTTGGGAGGTGGTGCACCTGCAGGGGGCATGAGGAGGGAGGGAGGCAGGAGGGGGGACCTTGGGGAGGTGGCGGATCATGGGGGGCCAGCAGGAAAGGTCTGAAAGCTGTGACTAGTTGGTCAGTGTGGGAAGGTGGTGCTGCCTGGGACCCAGGGAAGGGACCCCAAGAGAGATGCCCTCACCCAGGAGACAGACAGCCAGTGTTTCTGGGAACCTGTGGGGTGGGGGGGAACGAGGGGGTATATACTCAGGGGGGCAGGCAGAAGGCTGCAGGGGAGGTGGGGG
>NC_048221.1:5428640-5439364 GCF_002007445.2 Ailuropoda melanoleuca
GGCGAGGGAGGGTAGGGGGTTGATGGAAGGATGGCAGGGGGAGTGAGGTGGGGGGTGGAGGGTGAGGGAAGGGGAGTGACCTTGCCCATAGGAGAGAGGCAGGAGGGAGTGTGCAAGAGTTCCTTCGCTGGGCGCCTGGGAGACTCAGTGGGTTAAGTGGTGAAGCGTCTGCCTTCAGCTCAGGTCACGATCTCAGGGTCCTGGGACGGAGCCCTCCCCCCTCCCCATCGCATCAGGCTTCCTGCTTCTCCCTCTACCCTTTCCCCCTGCTTGTGCTCTCTCTCTCAAATAAATAAATAAAATCTTTAAAATAAAAAGAGTTTCTTTGCTCCCTGACTGGCCTCTGCAGACCTGTCCTTGGTCAGCAAAGCAAGAACGTGCCCTCCAGGGCCTCCACCCGTTTGCGGAAGATGCTGGCACACCTGGACCTGAGCGGCAGCCATGGTGACAGCGAAGCAGCCGTCGGAGGCTGGAGGAGTGCAGGCGGGAGCAGCTAGGGCGAGGTGGGGCCGGGAAAGGCACGCAGGCTCCAAGCCAGGCTCCATCCAGGACGCATTGGGACGAAACCACCCTGGACAGACAGCCGGGGTGAGCACTGCACACGGGGGAGCGACAGCAGGCCGGCGCCGCAGCAAGGCCGATACTCACCTCTCAAAGACGAAGCGCATGACCACCAGGGCCAGAGCCAGGGGCAGGGCTGCCAGCATGTCCCGCGGGTGGGCATAGACCAGGCCATCCCGGTCCTCCAGGGCAGCCCACGTGTTGTTGGGTGGCAGCCAGAACCTCTCCTGCCAAAACCATTCGCTGAAGCTGGACCACATCCTGTGGGCATAGGGTCCAGTTAATGGGAGCTCAGCAGGCGGGAGGGCCCACCCCCCTATCCTCAACCCCCCCCAACACCCCCACCCCTGTGCCTGGCAGCCTTGAGTTTATTACCGCCTGTGTTAAGGAGAGACTTGGGCTGTGTGCCCTCAGGCAAGTAACCTGACCACTCTGAATCTCGAAGTTCATTTGTCAAATAGGGGCAGTAGCCCCACCTGTCAGCCCAGCCTGGTAACACAAGGTGCTTCCCCCAGTGCCCGCTGACCCTGAAAACACACCTCGTGAAGAGTTATTACTTTGCATTTTACAGATGCAAAAAAGGTGGCCAGAAGTCAGGGGACTGGCTGACCGGGGTCGTAAACTTCAGTTCTCAAATGTCCGGGAGGGTCTCCTGCCATTGTGGGAAAGTGTCTCCAATGCAGCCCAAAGATGACAAGTTGGGGAAATCCGCAGTTCCCTTCCTGAGCATCCTTCCAGGTGTGAAGGTCTTAGCCTCACTTGCTACGGGGCTGGGCTGTGGTTGGGCAAGAGTGCCTAGTGCATGACCGTGCCTGCCAGAGTACCGGAGTGGCGATCAAGGCGGGCTTTCCTTCCACCAAGAAGGCTTTCCAGCAGCCATCTTAGGGAGCCCAAGTAGCTTTGCCCTTTCCCGAGATCTTAAGACAAGTGCTCAGAACCCACACCAGTCCCCACTTGGGATGTTTGTTCATCCTTAAGTCTATCTGTCCTTCCCATCCCATCCCATCATCCATCCATCCATCCATCCACCTTCTTACCTGCTGATCTACCTGTCTGTCCATCCATCTGTCCCTCCATCCATCTACCAACCAACCCACCCACCCACCAATCATCCATCTGTCCATCCATCCAGTCATCTGTTCATCCATCCACCTGCCTGCCCACCTGTCCATCTACCCATCTGTCCATCTACCCTTCTGTCTGTCCATTCATCCATCTGCCCGCCTAGCTGTCTCTCTGTCCATCCATCCATGAGGTGTTCTCTGATTGACTTGTTCATGCCAGCACGTGGCTAGGTGTTGGGAACACAGCAGGGGGAAAAAGCAGGCACATTCCTGACCCCGTGGAGCTCTCAGCCCAGCAGGGGGGGCAGCCAACACACAAGTACACAGATTCATAAATGAGATAGGACCGTGTGACGGGACCTGTTAGAAAATGAGCAGGGTACCATGATTTTAAATGAGGTGACCAATGAAAGCCTAAGGAGATACCATCCAAGTGGAGACCCGGAGATGAGGAGAGCCTGGGTTTATGCAGAAGAGAGTCGTGGTGGTAGGGAGGGACTTTCAGAGAAAGAAGCAGCAGCAGGTGCAAAGGCCCTGAGGCAGGACTGAGCTCAAAGTGTTGGGGAAAGAGCAAGAGGCCCCTGTGGCTGGAGCAGAATGAGGGAGGGGGAGAGAGGAAGGAGGGGATGGCAGGAGGGGGACAGGGGCAGGTCATGCAGGGCCTGTGGGCTTCAGGGAGGAGTTGGGATGACTTCCTCCAACATTCATGATGAAAAATTTCAAACCTACAGAAAAGTTGAAAGAGCTTATAGTGAACTCCCGCACCCCATGGCTAGACTCTGCTGTCCACATTTCCCCACACCCCCCTCCTTCCCTCCATCCACCCCCATCAGGCCATCTAATTTTTCTGGATGCATTTTAAAATAAGCAGCAGACATCAAGCTGCATCAGCCCTAAAAATTTCAGCATGCAGAGCATTAGGTAGGCGTCAATATTTGCTAATGGGTTTTTTTTTTTCTTTCAAGGTAGAATCTACTAGAGCGAAATGTATACATCTTTAAGCATAGAGTCACCGCGTTCAGACACATACAGGTCCTGCGTGACGCAGCCTCCAGCCACCAGCGCTCCCTCCCCGCCACAAAGCTCTCGTGCCCCTCTCCGGTCAAGCTCCACCTCCCCCCGCCAAAGGTAACCTCTGTCCGGATTTTGGTTTCCACCAGCGTTTGTCCTGTCTGTGCTAGGGCTTCACACAAACAGAGTCGCAGGCTCCATCTCTGTGCCTGGCTTCTTGTACTCCGAGTGACGGGTTCGGATTCGTCCGCCCTGGCATCTATCGGTGGCTTTTTTTGTTTTAATGACTGAATTGTGGGTACGTATCATTTGCTTGTTGATGGGCAATTGGGATGCTCCCTGTTTGGGGTGACTCTGAGCAAAGCTGTTAGGAGCACACACGTCTCCCCAGTGGCTGAACCATTTTCCACTCCCACCCGTGGAGTCTGGGGGTCCTGCGGCCCTTGGTTTTATTTTGGATAAGAAGATAAGCCATGGGGTGTTGGCGGCTTCGTGGAAAGTGGCCTTTCGGAGGCCGGAAGGAGGTGGAGAGGAGGGGCAGGTTTCCAGAGACTTTTTTTTTTTTTTAAGTTTGTTTGTTTTTAAGTAATCTCTACCCCCAGCATGGGGCTCGAACTCACGGCCCAGAGATCAAGAGCCGCACGCTCATCCCACTGAACCCACTGGGCGTCCCTGCAGAGACATTTTGGAGGCAGGGCCCCCAAGAACTGAACAGCCTCCAGACAGGAGTCAGAGGAAGAGACGTACACACAGAATTCCGTTTTTATCAAGTTCAACAGCAGGCAAAACCAACCGAGGACGCCGGCAGCACGTCCCGTGGCCCCTGTCGCAGGTCACCACTAACACGGTGGCTTCCAACGGTGCAGATGTCTCTCACAGCTCCGTGGCTCAGGAGTCTGAAATGAGTCTTGCTGGGCTGAATGCAAGGTTGGGCAGGGCTGGGCTCCTTCCGGAGCTCCAGGCCAGAATCCGTTCCTGCCTTTTCTGCCCTCCTTGGGTGAAGGTCCCATCTTCTGTCTTCAAAGCCAACATCTCTCTGACCCTCCTGCCTCCCTCTTATAAAGACCCCTGTGATGACGCTGAGTCCCTGGGGAATCTGGGGTCAGCCCCCGTGTCAAGGTCAGCTGATCAGCCACCTCTCTTGCCCTTCGCCACACAAAGCTCCAGGATTAGAACGTGGGCTTCTTTAGGGGGCATTATTCCGCCTACCACATTGCTGGCATCGGACAGGTGGCTGCTCTGGGGACAGGCAGTGACCAGAGGGGCCCTGTGGGGTTGCCTAAGGCAGGTACGTTCTGTCTCCTGCTCCGGGCGCTCTTCTGGCTGAGTAAATTCACTGAATTATGCATCTATGATGTGGGCCCTTTTCTCGTGCCAACTAAAATGCCTGCATTTTAAAAGTCTACCAGTCTGATTCCAATTTCAGTGTGTGGGCTTGTCCCCCACCCCATGACGCCAGCTGGCTGTCCGGCAATTCCACTGGGTTCTGACACTCTGCCTGGAGATGGCATCAGATCCCACAGGATAAGGGCTCAGTCCTACAGAGACTGTCCCCCCACTTCAGCTGACAAGTGTGTCTAAATTAAATCATCACCTGGGCTTCTGACCAACTGACTATAAATCAGAGGTTCCCAGGACCTCCTCCTGGGGTTTGAGTAATTTGCTAGAGTGGCTCACAGAACTCAGAGAAACATTTTACTTACGAGATCACCAGATCACCGTTTCACAAAAGGACACAACTCAGGAACAGCCGGGGGGAAGAGACGTAGAGAGCAAGGTGTTGGGGAGGGGCGCCCACCTCTGTGTGCATCACTTTCCCCAAATTTCCACGCGCGCATCAACCAGGAAGGTCTCTGAACCTCGCCTTTGGGTTTTCGGGGAGGCTTCATGACAAAGGCATGCTCAGTTAAATCATTGATCATTGATGAATGAGTCAGCCTGCAGCCCCTCTCTCCTCCCTGGAGGTGGGAGGGGGCAGCATTGAATTTCTACTCTCTCTTTATGATTGCCTTCCCTGACAATCAGCATCCCCTCCTTGGATGACCCAGGGGCTTTCCAAAAGTCACCGTGTTCACCTAACAAAAGACACCTAGATCACTCTTACCGCAGGAAATTCCAAGGGTTTTAGAAGCTCTGTGTGAGACCAGGGACAAAGATCAAATTTTTATTTCTTACTATAAATCATAATATCCCAAGTCAAATACAGAAAAAAGAAAAATTCTCAGAGTCTGCATCTCAGAGCCAGCATGTGGCTGATGTTCAAGTCCACGGGGATGGACGGAAGGGCCCCGGGAAGGGCGGAGACGAGGGAGTAGCCCGCAGACCCCGCCCGCGGGGCATCCGGCGGTCAGTGAGGTGATGAGCAAAGGCAGCGGCTTGACGGATGGTCAAGGGTGCGTGCCAGTGACTAGTCTAGACCCACCGGGCCCAGATGGCCCAGACAGAATGGAGACGGACACAGAGACTTCTGCCTGGGTGGCCGACTGCTCTACAAGAAACTAGCTTCCCTAACAGGCAAGGTTGGCTTAATCAGGTGCACCTGCTGGGACCTGATGGCGCATGCCCAGCCTGGGATCCCCGCCTCCAACAGGAGCCACGCCCATCGCACGGCACCTGCAGCCTCCTCCCACCCTCTCAGCAGACCTCCCTCCCCGCACCACCCTGCGCAGATGGAAATGGGCCGAAAGTCCCAGGAAAGCCCCCAGGCAGCCAGAGCTAAAGCAGGTGCTCGGGAGTCCGGGTCCCCAGCGCATGTTCTTCCCCCACTCAAGGGTGCCCAGGTGAGGACCCACCACAGCCATGCTGCTCGGAAGTAGCAATGAGCTTCAGAGATAAAGGCGAACACACAAGGGCAAGGGCATCTTCCGATCTCAGGTGTCCCTTGATGTCCCGCCTTCCAAGTCCCCCATTCATTGCCTGACACTTTTCTGCTCCTACCACACCGTAGGATTTCACATAGCCAGCTTTTGCAAGTGCAGCCCTCTGCCTAGAATGCCCATCGAATATTTATTGCCCTATGTGGGGTGCTGAGGAAACTAAACGGGGAGGGAAGCAGGCAAGGTCTTGGTTTCCACGGGGCTTACACACCTCCTTGTCTGTCTGGCAAACCCCTAGGCATCCCACAAAACCCAGTTCATTTGTCGCTTCCTCCTGGAGGTACCGCCCGCTTGCCTCCACCTTGGATTTAAGTAAAGCTCACTCCCCCAGCCCTGCTTCACTCACTATGATGTTGGGAGCTAGTCATGGTGTCTTTTTAGAGACAGTGAGGGGGTAGAGAAGGAAGGAAGTATGACCAGGCTGGAACCCCAGTCCCTTCAGCTGAAGTAAGCCCAGCCCTCTCTGGCATCCACGTCAGACTGCCCCACCTTGACTGCAGAGGTCTCAGCCCTGGAAGCCCTACCCTTTCTCTCGCCCGTCTGTCTGTCCCCTCCTAGCACACAGGAGGGGCTCTGCGGCTGTTACTGGACACTCATGGCCAGTATGGCCCAGACTTCTTTTCCACCCCCATCCGACCTCCAACAGACACCTTCTTCCCAGGGGATGGGAAGGAATGAGGCTCAGGGTGGCATTCCTCCTCAATTTTCATTTTTCTCCTTTGGGGCCCAGCTCCTCTGCTCATTTCCTGTGACTCCGCCACACGGGGCTTGGCTGCCCCATCTGCAAAATGGGTACAGCCAGACTGCCTGTTTTTCCAGGCTGTTGTGTGGGCCCAGGGGGCCGGGCAGTTCACCAACACTCCACCCTGGTATCACAGCGAGGTGATTCCTGCCTCACCCATTTACCAGGCAAGCAACCTCAGGCAGGCAACCAGGCTGCTCTGTGCCTCCGTCCCTCGTCTGTGAAATGGGATGACGACCATCCTTTCCACAAGTGGAACCGACTTACATGTGGTTAGCCGCAGAGGGGGGAGGGTGGGATGAGGGGCAGTCTGGGGAGGAGGGGTGCTGGCCTGCAGCAGGTTCTGGAAGGTTCTTCCCAGAACCTCCCTGACCTCTGCTGCTTTCCCTTAAAGCTGCAGCTGATGAACTCAGGCTGGGCTTGGCCAGGGCCCCCGGAGGGTCACCGGGAGAATCATGGAGTGAGTGAGTGGCTGGTCCAGCCCAACCAGCCTGAGCCTACATCCCCATCACCCCTGCCCTGCCCCCAGTCTCCCAGCAAGGCTGCTGTGTCTTCAAGCCTCTTTGGCCTCCCTCCCAGCCCTGCCCCTGCCACCTGGAAGCCAGACTCTGATAATCCTTCTTAGCGGCTAAAAATATCCGCAGACCCAGAGAGCGGGAGATTAGGCCTTTGTGCTGATATGGGGAGGGGAGGATGAGCAGTGGATCCTTGTCCCCCCTCCGGGGCCTGAGTGAGCTGGCTGGACCCTGTTGCTCCCCGGAACTCCAAACGCCCCCAGCACTGCCCAGCAGAACGGGCGTGCACAGAGGTTTGTTTTATTTTAAACCTAGCTGGAAATGCAGGACTGGCCCAGGGTTGTGAAAAAGGAAATCAATTCAGACTCCAGATGTCTGGGCTGCCCAGGGACAGACGGACACACACACACACACACACACACACACACACACACACCCTCCTGGCTCCTGCAGCCTGGCCTGCTGCCGGGGGTCACCTGACTCCTATGGCTGGAGGCCCAGGCAGGGAACACATGATGTGCTAAGTGGGGGTTGTGTGGAGATAACCACAGCCGCCCCTGCCCCAGGCCCTGGCTGTCCCCTGCGATGGCATTGGCTCCTCCACTGTGGACCTCTCTGAGCAGAGTCCCTATGGGCTGTGCTCCCTGCCTGGCCCCAGGTCCAGGGCTCTGCCACATACCCCAACCCCTCATATTTAGACACACTTCTGGGGGCATCTGGGTGGCTCAGTCCGAGTGTCTGACTCTTGATTTCCGCTCCGGTCATAATCTCAGGGTTGTGAGATTGAGCCCTGTGTCAGGCTCTCTGCTGGGTGTGGGGCCTGCTTAAGATTCTCTTTCCCTTTCCTATATATAATTTTTAAAAATATATAAAATTATATATATAACTATATATATATATATAATTTTTAAAAATAAGAAAAAAAAGACATACTCTGGTTCTGTTGATACACCCTCCCACACCCTACCAACTCAACTTATTGCAATGGCTGCTTGCTGGCCTTCTAATTCACCAAGCTCATTCCTGCCCCAGGGCTTTTGCATGTCCTGTACCCAGCTCACCAAGCTCATTCCTGCCCCAGGGCCTTTGCATGTGCTGTGTCCAATTCACCAAGCTCAGTCATGCCCAAATGCCTTTGCACATGCTGTTCCCCCACACATTCCTGTGTCTAGCTCTGGTTATTCACATCTCAGCTCAGAGAAGCCTTCTCAGATCACTACCAACGAAGGCTGTGTATTATTCCATCTCCTTACCCTGTTTTGTTCCTTCAGCCCCCTTGTCCTACTTGATCTATTATCTGTCTGCCTCACCCCAAGACATAAGACTCCTGAAGGCTAGAATGTTCTTTTAGGCACTGCTGTATGCTGAGATAGGGCCAGGCACAACATTAGGTGCCAACTAACTGCTAAGTGGATGAATGAATGGGTGGTACAGACACATGGACAGGTGGGTGGATGTGAGGACTTCAGGGCAGGTGGTCAGACTTTCTAGGAAAACCAAACCGAACCGAACCGAACCAAACCAAACCAAACCAAACCAAACCAAACCAAACCAAACCAAACCGAACCAAACCAAACCAAACCAAACCACCAGGTCTCCTGGCTGGCTCAGTCGGGGGAGCATGTGACTCTTGATCTCGGGGTCGTGAGTTCCCAGCCCCACACTGGGTGTGGAGCCTACTTAAAAAGAAACCACCTGTTTTAACAGGCAAGGGCAGCTCCATCCCCATAAAGGAGATCCGCTGTCACCCCATTTCCAAACTGGGAAGCCTGAAACTCAAAGCAAGAAGCTACTGGCCATTCAGCGAGCTAGGGAGAGAGCTAGAACCGGAAGCTCACCAGGAGGGAGAGGGGCTGCTCTGGACCACCAGTGGGCTCAGGGCTCACAGGACCCTGTGAAGCCTCCCCAGGCCTCTGCCTATCAAGCTTTCTCCAGGAACAAGCCCCTCCCCACCCTTCCTCTGTGTTTTCAGGGCACCAGCTTCTCAGCACATGATTTCTTTTTTTAAAGATTTTATTTATTTGAGAGAGAGAGAACGCGAGCAAGCACATGTGGGGAAGGAGCAGAGGGAGAGGGACAAGCAGACCCCGTGCTGAGCCCAACACGGGGCTCGATCCCACGACCCTGAGATCACAGCCCAAGCCGAAATCAAGAGTCGGAGGCCTAACCGACTGAGCCACCCAGGCGCCCCTCAGCACACGATTTCTTACTTCCACGCTCCTTGACGGGCTCAGCGGCATAGGTGAGCTGGACCGACTTTCCCAGTACCTCCAGCCCACTGGCCACCCTCTTCGGCCCTCCCACTGCCCTGGCTGCACCCTCTCAGGACCACCCCTTGGCCATGCCCCCAGCCCCCACAGAAAACACCCACTGGTGGGGCCATGGGGATTACTCTGCAGCTGCCTTGGGCTGGCCGTGGGCCACCCTGATGGCATCGGCTGCCTTCTACGGCCCCACTGTGCCCCTGCACCATCCCACACCCAGCCGCTGGGACCCCGTGAGCTTCTCCCAGTGGCCCAGCGGCCAGGACTTTGCATCCACCTTCTGCTGGAGATGCCTCCACCTGCTTCAGTGGGCCGGTTCCCCTAGTCTTTCAAGACCTAGGTCAGATTCTATTTCCTCCTTAAAATGCCTGCTCTGCCTTTCCCACACTCAGCAGAGCCCCCTCCCCACAGCCCTGCCCGCCCCACCACCCCCCACCCCTGGGCCTGTCTTCAGAGCTTTCTTCAGCCCCGGAGCTTAGAGAGCTAGCTGGCTCCGAACGTCCCCCTGGACAGTGAGAGCCGGGGAGAGAACTCTGGGGTCCCCAGCATCACCTAGTGCGGGGGTGTGTTAGGGGGGATCAGTCAGGGAGGTTTCAAGGACCAAGAAAGGAGAGAGGATCAGGTCTCTTGGAGTTTGGGGGGAAAGTGAGCAGTCCTCAGCCCCAAAGGCAAGCAGCGGGGGGGGGGGCAGCAGGATCCGACTGTTACCTGCACAGGGACGGATGAAGCTTACAGGTGGGGGATAAGGGCAGCCCACTTGGGCTAGTGCAATAAAAACAAAAATACAGCTTTATCGAGGTAGGCCTGACATGCAAGAAACTGCACGTTTAAAGTGCGTGATTTGGGGGCGCCTGGGTGGCGCAGTCCCACATCGGGCTCCTCTGCTGGGAGCCTGCTTCTTCCTCTCCCTCTCCCCTGCTGTGTTCCCTCTCTCGCTGGCTGTCTCTCTGTCACATAAATAAATAAAATCTTAAAAAAAAATAAATAAAATGCGTGATTTTATGTGTTCTGACCTATGTACACACGTGTGAAATCATCCCCCCGATCGAGATAATGAACATATCCATCACCCCCTGAATTTCCCTGTGCCCTTTTGGAGTCCATCCCTCTCTCCCTTCCAGTGAAAACCTGCCATCTTGATGTCCAACAGCTGCGGATCAGAAACCTCAGGACTCCATATGACGAAATCTTGAAAGTCAGAGGAAGATACATCATGGATGGACCTTGAGGACATCACGTTCAGTGGAGGAAGCTAGTCTCAACAAGACAGACACTGTACCATTCTGCTCACAGGAGATCCCCAGAGGAGCCCCGTCCATACAGACAGGAAGTAGATGATGGGCACCCGGGGTGGGGGAGGGGGTGGGAAGTCCGTGTTGCGTGGGGCCAGAGTCTTAGGTTGGGGAGATGAGAAAGTGCGGGACAGGAACGCACAACAACATGAATATAGCAATACTGAACTGTACGCTTAAAAATGGTCAAGACGATTTTATGTTATGTGTATTTTACGACAGGTAAATTTAAGTGGGGGAGGGGGAGACAGAGGGAGACAGACAATCCTAAGCAGGCTCCATGCCCAGCGCGGAGTCTGACGCAGGGCTCGATCTCATGACCCTGAGATCATGATGAGCTGAAATCAAGAGTTGGATGCTTAACCAACTGTGCCACTCAGGTGCCCCCATTTTTTTTTT
>NC_048221.1:5440593-5500718 GCF_002007445.2 Ailuropoda melanoleuca
CCCGGAGCTTAGAGAGCTAGCTGGCTCCGAACGTCCCCCTGGACAGTGAGAGCCGGGGAGAGAACTCTGGGGTCCCCAGCATCACCTAGTGCGGGGGTGTGTTAGGGGGGATCAGTCAGGGAGGTTTCAAGGACCAAGAAAGGAGAGAGGATCAGGTCTCTTGGAGTTTGGGGGGAAAGTGAGCAGTCCTCAGCCCCAAAGGCAAGCAGCGGGGGGGGGGGCAGCAGGATCCGACTGTTACCTGCACAGGGACGGATGAAGCTTACAGGTGGGGGATAAGGGCAGCCCACTTGGGCTAGTGCAATAAAAACAAAAATACAGCTTTATCGAGGTAGGCCTGACATGCAAGAAACTGCACGTTTAAAGTGCGTGATTTGGGGGCGCCTGGGTGGCGCAGTCCCACATCGGGCTCCTCTGCTGGGAGCCTGCTTCTTCCTCTCCCTCTCCCCTGCTGTGTTCCCTCTCTCGCTGGCTGTCTCTCTGTCACATAAATAAATAAAATCTTAAAAAAAAATAAATAAAATGCGTGATTTTATGTGTTCTGACCTATGTACACACGTGTGAAATCATCCCCCCGATCGAGATAATGAACATATCCATCACCCCCTGAATTTCCCTGTGCCCTTTTGGAGTCCATCCCTCTCTCCCTTCCAGTGAAAACCTGCCATCTTGATGTCCAACAGCTGCGGATCAGAAACCTCAGGACTCCATATGACGAAATCTTGAAAGTCAGAGGAAGATACATCATGGATGGACCTTGAGGACATCACGTTCAGTGGAGGAAGCTAGTCTCAACAAGACAGACACTGTACCATTCTGCTCACAGGAGATCCCCAGAGGAGCCCCGTCCATACAGACAGGAAGTAGATGATGGGCACCCGGGGTGGGGGAGGGGGTGGGAAGTCCGTGTTGCGTGGGGCCAGAGTCTTAGGTTGGGGAGATGAGAAAGTGCGGGACAGGAACGCACAACAACATGAATATAGCAATACTGAACTGTACGCTTAAAAATGGTCAAGACGATTTTATGTTATGTGTATTTTACGACAGGTAAATTTAAGTGGGGGAGGGGGAGACAGAGGGAGACAGACAATCCTAAGCAGGCTCCATGCCCAGCGCGGAGTCTGACGCAGGGCTCGATCTCATGACCCTGAGATCATGATGAGCTGAAATCAAGAGTTGGATGCTTAACCAACTGTGCCACTCAGGTGCCCCCATTTTTTTTTTAATTTAAGAAATTACCACAGGAGGGGCGCCTGGGTGGCGCAACCGACTCTTGGTTTCAGCTTGATGTCGTGAGATCGAGCCCCACACGGGGTTCTACGCCTTGGGGTCTGCTTGAGATTCTCTCTCCCTCTCCCCGTCCTGTTCATGCTTTCTCTCTTTAAAATAAATAAATATGGGGCACCTGGGTAGCATAGCGGTTAAGTGTCTGCCTTCAGCTCAGGGCGTGATCCTGACGTTGTGGGATCGAGCCCCACATCAGGCTCCTCTGCTATGAGCCTGCTTCTTCCTCTCCCGCTCCCCCTGCTTGTGTTCCCTCTCTCGCTGGCTGTTTCTATCTCTGTCAAATAAATAAATAAAATCTTAAAAAAAATAAAATAAAATAAAATAAATAAATATATCTTATAAAAAATTACCAAAGGGGAAAAAAGGGAAGGAAACCTTATGCTCATTGACTTGGGTTGGGGGGGGTGTCAGGGAGTTAAAAAAATAAAAACAAAATGCAGGAGGCACGAATGGCCTAAGACATCATTTACGCAATGGAAAACCACCAGGAGAGCTCGGCTTCCGCTGAAGGCAGAATAAGCCGTGTCAGACCAGCCCCGTCGGAAACAGCCAGAAACCCTGGATGACACACAAAAACACAGCTACTGGAAGCCCTAGTGCTGTGACGTCCCAACATGGCAGCTACTGGCAGCACGGGGCTATCTGAATGGCAACAAACTGAAATGAAACACAAGTGCAAATTCAATTCCCCAGTTGCACACAGCAAAATTTCTCTACTCAATAGCCACACGTGGCTTGCAGCCACTAGAGTAGTGCAGATATGGAACATTTCCATCATTGGAGAAAATTCTACTGGGTAGTTCTGCTCTAGAGTGACCCCAAATAGGCAGTCCTTGGAGGGGAGTCAATACCTGGCATACGGGAACAACGTGGGGTGGGTTTCCCATTCGTACTGCTATTTGCTGGAAACAGAAACTGGCTTGAAAAATGAGAAGAGCCCAGAGAGATCACAATCGCTCAGTAATGGGACAGAACGTGTAGGAAGGGAGAGAGCCAGAAAAAAGAAGTTCCAAATTCTATACAAAAACTCTGCATACATCTCTTGCTAAGACCTGAACCATGCGTGTGCAGGCAGACTCCAATCAGCCCAGCTAAGGCTGAAAGAAAGGAAGAGAGATTTCACCTGCCATTCACCATGAGGATGACGGACTTTGGAGCTTGAGTTCAGACAGGTTAATTGCCTAATTAAAAAAAAAAAAATCAGTGCTCTTCAGAGCAACACAACAGAATCCAGAGTCTCCATGATATATCTTGACAATGTCCAGAAGACAACCCCAAATCACTTGATCTTTGGAGAAACAACACAACATGAACCATACTCAAGACAGAAGAAAATTCATGGGGACTAACTTCCGAGGTGACTCAGATTTTGGAATGAACAGACATGGACTCTGAAGCAGTTATTATAATTTATTCAAGGATGTGAAGAAAAAAAAATAGCTCCTATTGCATGAACGAATAAGAAACCTCAGTGGAAAAGTAAACAAATGAACCAAATATAAATTCTAAAAATGAAAAATACAATAACTTGTAATTACAAAATCATGTGGGCTTGATAGCAATCGACAATGAGAAGAGTTAGCAAATTTGGAGCTAGTAAATAGCAAACATTCAAGCTGAAGAACAGAGACGAAAAAACAAAGATTGAAAAAAATGTGTGGGGGCGCCTGGGTGGCTCAGTCGGTTAAGTGTCTGCCTTCCACTCAGGGTGTGATCCCAGCGTTCTGGGATCGAGCCCCACATCAGGCTCCTCCGCTGGGAGCCTGCTTCTCCCTCTCCCACTCCCCCTGCTTGTGTTCCCCCTCTCGCTGGCTGTCTCTCTCTCTGTCAAATAAATAAATAAAATCTTAAAAAAAAAAAAAAAAAAAGAAAGAAAAAAATGTGTCATCTGGGAGATGCCCGGCTGGCTCAGATAGAAGAGTGTGCAACTCTTGATCTCGGGGTCATGAGTTTGAACCCCATGATAGGTGTAGAGATTATTCAAAAAAAGAAAATTAAAAAAATAAATTAACTTTGGGGCGCTTGGCTGGATCTGCTGGTAGAGCCTGCAACTCTCGATCGCGGGGTTGTTAAGCTCCAGCCCCAGGTTGGGTGTAGGGATTATTTAAAAGTAAAATCCTTAAAAGAAAAAAAAAGTGCCATCTGGAAATAGTAGTGACATTTGCACAATGCTGTGAATGTATTTAGCGGTACTCAGTTGCATACTTAAAAATGGTGAAAATGGTAAATTTTATGTTTTGTATGTTTTACTACAATTGGGAAAAAAAAAAGTACACAGTCTCAGTGACCTTTGGGCTATCAGAAGATCTAACAGGCACATAATTAGAGTCCCAACAGAAAGGAACAAGAATGGGGCACAAAAAATATTTAAAGAAATATGAAAAGACTGTATTGTCTCCCACGGCTACATATATGCACGTGAACTCACGGAAATAGGCCATAAGGATATAGTCCCTGCTCAGGACAGTTATTACATCAGGAAGTCAGGGAAGGGAGGAGCTGGTCTGCTTGTTTTGTGATTCACTGATTTTTACGGAATGTTTTCACAGCAACTTTAATTTTTATTGTTTTATTATTTTTTAAATTTTATTTATTTGAGAGGTAGAGAGAGAGAGGGAGCAAGCAAGAACACAAAAGCAGGGGGAGGGAGAAGCAGACTCCGTGCTGAGCAGGGAGCTGGACGTGGGGCTTGATCCCAGGACCCTGAGATCAGGACCTGAGCCTGAAGGCGGACACTTAACTGACTGAGCCATCCAGGTGCCCTAATTTTTAAATTGTGGTCAAATTTATATAACATAAAAATATACCATCTTAACTATTTTTAAGCATACAGCTCAGTGGTATTAAGTACAGTCCTATCGTTCGGCAACCAGCACCGCCATCATCTCCAGAACTCTTTGCATCTTGCAAAACTGATACTCTGTCCCTATTAAACACTAATTCCCCACTCCTCCACCCCCATCCCCTGGTAATCTCTACTCTGCTTTCTGCTTCTATGGATTCGATGACTCCAGGTCCCTCCTATAAGTGGAATCATACAGTATGTGTCCTTCTGTGTCTGGTGTCTGTCACTGAGCATAATGTCCTCAAGGTCCATCCACGTTGTAGGAGGTGTCAGAATGTCCTTCCTTTTAAGGCTGAATAAGATTCTAGTGAGTGTATATATTAAAGGCAACTTTATAAATAGAAAATCATATTAGTACAAAAGGAAAATAAAGGTTTCTACTGAAGGGGCGGTTCGTGGAGGAGACATGGGCTCAGAGGGGGCATCTCTAGCTGTCAGTGAGCTCCCCCGACCAGCTCATCATTAAGAAACCAATTCCCAATCAAGATCAGCCCCTTCAGCAACACCACTACCCACCTTCCAGGGTGGAGAGATGTGGGTTTCGGGTTGCACTCTGATGGCACCCCTTCTCCACCCAATCTGGTCTAACATCTGCCCTGCTTCTTCCACCAGCTGGCCACTGGGTCCCTCTGCCACTCCCTGGTGACAGCATACATGGAGGCAGGTTCAGGTATGGCCAAGTAGCAGCAAAAGCCAGGCTGCTTTCTGAGACAGCAGGCCTTGCCCATACCCATACCAGGGATTGCCCAACATACCTGGGGGGCTGGGACCATGCCAGGTATTACCCATAGATGTTTGCCCAGGGCAGGCCCTGTGCCAAATGCCCTGCCTTCCTACCTTGGAAATGTTAGACATGCCCTGAGGAAGATGCTGTCAACGTTCATATTTCTTTCTTTTTTCTTTTCTTCTTTAAGAGAGAGAGTACATGCATAGTGGGGAGGGGGGAGAAGGGGAAAGGGCAGATGGAGTGGGAGAGAATCTTAAGGAAACTCCATGCCCAGCATAGAGCCTGATGCGGGGCTGGATCTCATGACCCTGAGATCATGACTTGAGCTGAAATCAAGAATCAGACGCTTAACCCACTGAGCCACCCAGGCGCCCCAGTGTCCCTATTTCATGGATGAACTGAGTCTCAGGGACCCTGAGTCATCTAGCCAGGGTCACACAGTGGCCAACAGCTGGCATCTGAACTTCGCTTGATACCACTAGGCATTCCAGATGGACCTGGGCTCACCGAACCTCAGCTCGCCAACAGCAGCCCTGGCGTCCCTGGAAAGCAGAACCTGCCTGTAGGCCCCTACTCCACTCCGTCTCCACCTGCCTACTTTGGATTCTGCCTAGTTCCCCGGGGACACCGCCCCCCCCTTCCTTGGCCAACTGCAGTGGCCAATTCTTTGTCTATGTACTCATGACCTCCTACTACGTATCGGGCCCCTTGTCTGTCCCTCCTTCCAAAAGCTGTGGCGTCCTAGCTCCCCTCCCCTCTCCTGTTCTGTCTCTAATCCATGCTGGTTTCCCTCCCCTTTGACCCCAAATCCAGTCCTGGACACCGCCCCCCCCCCAGCCCCGCCGTCTGCTGTGCCTGGAAATCGCACCCACCTGGTAGCTGCGATCAGCGCAGGCGCAGGGCGGGTTTCCGATTCCCGCAGCTCGCGCAGCAAACCTGCTAAGCCAAGAGCACCTGACTGCTTCTTGCCCGGATACACCACGACCAAGTCATCCAGCCCCGAGCGTGCGCTCTTCCTCCCCAGGCTTCTTGGCCAAGGTCCCACCTTCCACCCAGTCTTTGGGGACAGCAATCTGGGAGTTGTCCCAGAGCCCTCCTCACACAGCCCTGCCGCTCGGCCCCTCCTCTCATCCTGAGACGGCGTCCATCTGCCACGTGACCACCGAACGGGTCCCTTCCCACTCGTGGCCCACAGCTGCACCCTCCCCTCTCATGTCAATAACTGTGGCCTTTCTGGGCTCCCGGCCTCTGGGTTTTGTCCAGGCCTCCCTTCTAACGTGCAAATCACACCCTTGGCTTGAAATCCCGCAAATGCTCCCGCCCTCAGCACTGAGTCCCCAGGTACACTCTGGGCCTGTGCACGGGCTCTTCCCCTACTAGTCATGCCCTCCTTTCTGCCTGCCAAATCCCTTCTGCTTCTTCACGACTCTGCTCTCACACTTGTCGGCCAGGAAGCCCTGCCCAGTGTCCCTGGGCTGGATTGGGGGCCCTCCCCTCCATCCTTCCCACAGCCGGGTCACTCTTTGGCCCCAGCCTCTCCCATCTGTGCACTATGCACCCACCAATCTCCTTCAAAAGGCTCGCTTTGTTTTTAAGCACATTTATTTTCAGAAGAAGCCCTCCCTCCCTCTCCTGAAGAGAAAGTCAGTGTCACTGCAGACAGTGGCCGTAAGACAGATACAATGAAAATAAGACGACATTCAGTCCTGGCCAGTGCTTGATGCTGGCCACGCTGCCAGCCCGGTCGGAGCTCTCCTTGTTCAAGGGGAGGGTGGCAAGTGCCTGTCACCTGGGCCTTAAAGATACAGTGGCAGCATGGGAGGCCGGGGCCTCGAGGTCATCCGAAGGGAGCGATTCTGTGACCTCTCCTTGCACAGGGGCTGTCCTTGGGTTTCACAGATGATGGAAGTGCTGTCCCAAGAGCTCCTCAGTGTCTGAGACAGGGCTGGGTAGGGACATCTTCAGGGAGGGAGGAGTTGAGGATGTTGGGGTGGGCAACTGATCTGGGAACTCCACACCTGGGCAGGAATTTGGGGACATACAAATCAGTGGTGGGAGGAGCCAAGAAGAACCCTTTGGGGCGAATTCCAGGTATGGGACATGGAGAAGGTGCCTTCTGAGCGCAAAAAGGGGTGATGATGGGGAAGGGCAGGGCCTCAAGGGCTCTGGAGCCCCACACCCCCAGGCACTGCCTCCCTGCCCCCACAGCCATGCCTCTGAATGTGGGCCCACGCCCTTGACTGGGTTCCACGTCACACAGGAGCAAACAGGAGCAAACCGTGAACTTCAGAGTCGACACACCTGGACAGATCTGCTCCTGCTGGGTGGTCTCAGGCCAACAGCACCTCCTGTGAAACTGTCACCGTCCTGTCTGCCTGCCAGGAAGGGCGCGGAGCCTGTGCTGGGAGCCTGGGAGCGCTGGTCATCCTCTGTGTGTGGGACCGGGGTCCCAAACCCCACGGGGTGGAGCAGAGAAGGGTTCCCCGCTGGAATGCCAGGAATGCCAGGCTGTCCGTGGGCCCTTTAAGGACCAGAGGTGTTTGCGTAACTAGAGGCCAAAGCTGCACTTCCTCTCAGATGACCGTTGAGGGCAGCCCCTCCTCTCGGCTGGGATGCGCACAGATGCAGGGCTGCTCACCGATGGAGGGCGGCTGGGGCTTGCAGGCAGGCCAAGTGCTCGTCCCCACCCAGCCCTCAGCAGCACACAGCTCAAAGGACAGCCTCTCCCTTCCCCTCCGCCCCCCGCCCCCCAGGGACCTCCTGCAGACACCCCCACCCGTGGTTCTCAGCCAGGGTCCATGGCCAGATTCCCAGGATCTGGTCAAATTTCAGAAACATCACTCTAATATAATCCCCGGATGTCCCCTCGGCCTGAGTCACTATTCACCATTCCTCCAACCCTTCAAAGTAAGCAGCCTGCCTGTTGCTGCTTCCAGGAAGCCTTCCGGGACTTCCAGGCTGCATTGTGGGTTCTCCATTCGGTCTGCTTTATTTTGCCTTGCAAGTGCCCAGGGATGTATCTCTCTATCTCCCCAATGAACAGGGGGGCTCTGGGAGGGCAGTCAACAGGGTCCGATTCCCGGCTATATCCACTGTCAGCTCCAACTCAGGCCTCAGTTCCAATATGACCTCCTTAGAAGAGCCAAGTTACATCAGCATAGGTAAGGCAAGGAAGAACGCCTTTGCCAGCTACAAATACGATGCCGCCAAAGTTTACAAAGGGTGGTGCTTCCAGAATATTTCAGTAATAAGAGAGGCATCCAGTCTCTGTGTCCTGGGCAAGAATGAGCTACTCTAGGTGAAAGCCAGGGGCTGCAAATGTCCACGTAGTAATGGTTTCTAAATATTCTGTGCCTGATCTCTAGGCAGTATTTGAGCAACACTGTATGCAAACGACTTAGGTACTGGTGGGATTTCCCAGGGTCTCAAGGCACAACCTCTTCACCTATTTCCAGAAGTTCAATCGGTTATGTTCACTCAGTCCTAGATGATTACTGTCCAAGGTTGAAACAGGTTGAAACAGGTGAGCAGCTCCTGCCCTTTGACTTGCTTCTGTCTCAATCCAGAAGTTACTGCAAGCATCTTTGACATTTCATCAATGCAAATGCCACGGCTCTGACTGTACTCGCCGCCCCCCCTGCCCCGGGAAAGTGCTCTGAAAATCCTCAGCCCTAACACCCAACTTCTCTGAACGTGGGACGAACAACTCAGGCATGTAAGTAAAAGACCTTGTTCCCTGAGCTTGTCCCACAGGTTCTTAGATTTAATCAACACCTCCTGTTCCATGCATCGCAATATTTCTGTGGAGTCAGGTAAATTTCATGGAGTAAGAAAAGCTACAAGCTTCAAAATTCAAAATCAGTTCTTTGCCAGTGAGAACTACCCGAGAGGAAGCAGTGTGTGGGTACAACCCGACACCCGCTCTGAGAACCGCCGCCATCTGTAGGCCCCAGGAACCTCTCGACTCCCAGTGGAGGAGAAACTGGACTTCAGTGTTAGAAATGAACCATCTGGGGGCGCCTGGGTGGCACAGCGGTTAAGTGTCTGCCTTCAGCTCAGGGCGTGATCCCGGCGTTATGGGATCGAGCCCCACATCAGGCTCTTCCGCTATGAGCCTGCTTCTTCCTCTCCCACTCCCCCGGCTTGTGTTCCCTCTCTCACTGGCTGTCTCTATCTCTGTCGAATAAATAAGTTAAAAAAAAAGAAAAAGAAATGAACCATCTGGAAAACAGCACTAGTAACACACATTCTAAAGGGTCAGGGCATTCACCCAGGGTTCATGGTCTATCGAAAAAATTTTCTTCTTATTCAAAAGTAAGAGATTCAAAATCTATGAAGAGGGGAAAAAATAGGACCTCCTTAGAGAGACTCTGCCCCCCCCCTTACTCTCAACATATTCGTGGAAAATTCTAGGACTATATGGGAAGGTTCTCAGGGTCCTGACTCAGGGTCTAAATTGCCGCCAACTGCTTCCAGGCTCTGGTTAGGCTCCCCAGGAAGCTGCGGTGGGCGGCCAGGGCCAGGTGCTTCTGTTGTCCACATTTTGCAGCTGTGTAAACTGAGGCACAGAATCACCCAAGGGCACAAACGAGGAGGCAGAGGTCTGGGATTCAAATGTAAGCCCACCCATCTCTGAAGGCTGCCTCCTTGTTACCACTGCACAAACGTGTGCCTGGAGCTGAGGTCCTGGACAGGGTGAGGGTTGGGGGTGGCAAATACTATACAGATTTTATTGATTTATTTCACTATGCCGGATAGCAGAGAGAAAAATAGGGCAGGGAAAGAGATCAGGAATTGGGCAGTGAGGGCTGCGATTTTAAGCAGGAAGGTCAGGATGGTCTCTTTAAGAAGGTGATGCTTGAGGGGTGCCTGGGGGGCTCCGTTGGTTAAGTGTCTGCTTTGGCTCAGGTCGTGGTCCCAGGGTCCTGGGACAGAGCCCCGCATTGGGCTTCCTGCTCAGCAGGGAGTCTGCTTCCCCTGCTCCCTCTGCTGTTCCCCCACNAGGGAAAGAGATCAGGAATTGGGCAGTGAGGGCTGCGATTTTAAGCAGGAAGGTCAGGATGGTCTCTTTAAGAAGGTGATGCTTGAGGGGTGCCTGGGGGGCTCTGTTGGTTAAGTGTCTGCTTTGGCTCAGGTCGTGGTCCCAGGATCCTGGGACAGAGCCCCGCATTGGGCTTCCTGCTCAGCAGGGAGTCTGCTTCCCCTGCTCCGTCTGCTGTTCCCCCACTTGTGCTGTCTGCCTCTCTCTTTCTCTCTCTGTCAAACAAATAAAATCTTAAAAAAAAAAAAAAGAAAAGAAGGTGATGCTTGAGAAAAGAGATGAGGAAGCCATGGGCACAGAGCATTCTAGGCAAAGGGAACAGGCTGTGCAAAGGCCCTGAGGCTGGGCCCTGGGCAGTAGCTTCAAGTGATCAAGATGAAGCCCCCCATGGGGCTGGAACAGAGGGGCATATGGGAAGAAGTGAGGGCAGGGAGGTGACAGCTGTATATTAAGGCCCACCCTAATCAACATTTCAGATGGAAAAATAGATCCAGAGGCAGATGTTTGCAGAGCTTGTCCTGCCTACTCTCCCCTTGTGTCACTGTCCTTGTCCCCTGCCATCTCCTAAGAGTTCAGTTAGGCTCCCTGGCTCCTGCTGTAGCTCCATGGCACCTGCCAGGATCATTGTCATAGCTGAGCCAGGGCCAAAGGGAGCTGCCCTTAGGCGCACCCATCCCTAGTTTNAGGGAGCTGCCCTTAGGTGCACCCATCCCTAGTTTGGAGAGGGATGGGGTGGGGAGGACAGTGGCGGCCGCAGGGTCCTGGCTCAGCAGGACCACCAATCTCCATTCCAGAGTCCAAAGGTCTGAATCCCTCATTAAAGCATCTGAGGTTGCTAAGATTTGGGGGCATGCCTGGGTCAGTGGTGGGGGTGAGAAGGGCGACCAGATCCAGGTGACCAGGCCCTTGTCCACATGCATTGCAGGGAGGGGGGCCGAGTCCTTTCTCCTCCACCTGGAAAGGGAGTGACAGCAGGCTGATGGCGGGACCATCCTCAAAATACAGCTGCTTTGGTTTTCGCCCCCTGCCGTCCTGGCATCTCTGTCCCCTCTCTGAGAGTATCCCGCTCCATGTCCAGCTCTGTGCCCTGCCTGACCTGCCCACCCGGTCACTGCCGCTGCCTGCCTCCCCCCACCTCCTTCCTGCCTCCATACCCCCCATCTGTGCCCTCTCCCTGGCTACCTCACTTCCTCGGGGAAGTCTTCAAGGTCAGTGAGCCCCCATCACAGAAAGGAGAAGACTTGCCCACCAGGAAAAGGGGTGGATTCTCTTCCTTTCTCCTGCCAGCCTCCTGCGCCACTGGGATTCCAGGAATGACCCCTGAACATAGCGGACAAAGTATCCCGCAAATTGCAAAGCAGTGGGGCTCCACAACCTCTTACCCTTCAAGCAAGGACCCTCCCAGGGTCTGCTGTTGTGGGACTGGGACACCTGAGACCTTTGCTCTCTTTGTCTGCCCCTCCGCCCACGCTCCCCCTGCTCCCTCCGATCCAGCCACCCTGGCCTCCTTGTTATACCTCCAGCATGCCAGGCTTGGTCCTGCCTGAGGACCTTTGCACATGCTTGTGCCTCCGCTTGGAAATCTCTTCCTCCAGATGTCCACCTGGCTCTTTCTCATCCTGAAGGTTTCACACCCACTCCCCACCTCCCCGCCTCTCAGAACATTAGCTCCATGAGGTAGCAGGTGGCAGGGAAGCTCATTTCGTTCATTGCTCGTCCCTGGTGCCTCCCACTCCAGGCACTTCATAAATCTGAGCTGCGTGAATAAATGACAGATGGGGTAGAAGAGAGGTGGGGGCAGGCGGGGGGGGGAAGACAAGCACAGTGTGGAGGGGTTCTCCAGGGTATGGCTGGCAGGGGCTCCGCCCCTCCTCAGATACACGGTCATGGGATCCTGGGGCAAAACATGGGATTGGGAGCCCAAGATGGGGTGGGGAGAGAGTTGAGCTCCTGCCCATTCATTGTGGGGAACTGGTGTGACAGTCTCATATGAACAAAGGTATGAAGTCGAGATTGAAGGAGGAGAAAGACCTCCTCCATGCCACTCTGGTCAGAGTCCATTCAAGTGTGGCAAAGAAGAGCCCATTCGGAATGGCTTGGGGTGGGGTGTTGGGTGGGAAAGACAGCCAAGTAAGCGAGGACGATCCCTACCACTGAATTATTCAAGCAGACGATTCAGAAACTTAACCGAGCTAATCATTCCCTCCTTTTTGAAGCCCTTGCTCCCTGGCTTCTGTCTTGCCACCTACTGTTTCCTCAGTCTTCTCTCTGCCCAATCCCCCCAGGTGGGGATGTCTCCCAAGCTCCAGGCTTGCTTCTTTTAAGCCCACTCTGCACCTCGCCCCCACCTGGGTGTCTAGCAACATCCCCATTTCCAGATGCACCGAAACCTGCTCCCTGATCAGCGGCCGCTCCCCCGCCCCTTCCAGTCTCTCCAGGATCTATGCACTCCTCCCTCATCCCCAACTCCATCTGGATCTGGACCAGCGAGGTTGCTTGCTGGCTGGTCTCTTAACTCCTCCGAATCTCTGTGCACTGGTCTCTCCGCCCTGTTAACTCTGAATCATCCTTAGTAACCCATCAACGATCACCTCCTCCAAGAAGCCTTCCCTGGGGAGGCTCACCCCAGGATGAACCAGGCCACTCCTCCAGTCTCCCTCCCCCCAGACATCCAAGCATCTGCCATTTTATCAGGTGCTTATTAGCAGCTGGGGGCTGTGTTCACCGCGGAGGTGATGACTGCTATTATTCCCATTTTACAGGTGAAGCAACTGAAACAAGAAGGAGGTGAAGTCACTAGCCTGCGGGCACCGAACTCAAGTGGGCAAGACAAGGTCAGAGGCAGCCTCCAGACAGTGGGAGCGAGGACAGCCTGTGGTGCCCAGATAAGAGGAGCCTGTCCCCGGGCGCCTCCTTTCCTGTGGGCATCCCGAGGGTGGTGGAGGGCTCATTCCTGCTCGCCCCCCTGCCAGCTAGAGGAGCCCAGTGGCTCCTGTGCCGAGTGATCACTCCAAGCCAGGTGCCAGGCCAACCAAACACTTTACACGCCTGACTCGCTCAGTCTGCAGAAGGCCCTGGGTCTGGAGGTGGGCACAGTTACACAGTGCTCCCATTTCTCAGAGCAGGAAATGGG
This sequence comes from Ailuropoda melanoleuca, assembly GCF_002007445.2. Classification (NCBI taxonomy): domain Eukaryota; kingdom Metazoa; phylum Chordata; class Mammalia; order Carnivora; family Ursidae; genus Ailuropoda; species Ailuropoda melanoleuca. The sequence continues at coordinate 5,453,627 of NC_048221.1, forward strand.
GGCTCATCACACTGTGTACTCCTGCTGGCCCTGGCTCCCTCCCCCATTCCCTCGGAGCCGGAGGCTGCCACTGGAATCAGCCAAGCCCTTGTCTAGCCAAGGCCTCCTTTGATCAGAACACCACTCCCAGGGATAGGTTCTACTGACCCATTTTACAGATGGGCAAACTGAAGCTCAGAAAACTTTCCCCAGCATCACAAGGCCAGTTCAATGACCAAGTCTCCCAGCTCATTTCTTCTGCCTCATCCCTCCCTTCTCAAGACACCTCCACTGGGAGCAGGTGCGCTGGGAAAGCAGGCAAGGAAGGTCCTGGCATGGCCTGTGGGAACTCAGGTGCGCTGAGCGAGGCTCCTGGCACCCACACCCCAGCCATGTTTATTCACTGCAGCTGCTCTTGGAAGGGGACTCAGTCGAGACTGGGGACCCTGGGAGCTTCAAAGGCAAACCCATACTCCAGTATGTCTTTCTCGGGCAGCCTCCCTAAAAGAAATCCGGGTCACCCGAGTGGGGCCAGCTTGGCCCCTGCACTCGGCCGCTGGAGACCCTGCCCGGGTGTGGAGTCGGTCTCCAGGAGCCTCCACCGTCAGGTGGCATTTCACAGGTTTTGCAAGTCAGACTCAGCCACGACAACCCCACCCCACCTGCTTCTCCCTCAGTTTCCCCATCCCAGCAAGGAAAGGCCCCTGCATGCTCCCAGCTGCCAGCGCCAGAAATCTCCTCCGGCAGGTTCCTTCACACCCCACTTCTGAGCAGGCAGGGAACGCAGGGGATGTTCTTCTCCCCCCACACCCCCTTCCCACCACCCCTTCCGGTGGGGGCCAGACCAGCAGCCTCCTCCCGGGTTTCCTCCCATCCCTCCTGCCCACAGCAGGGGACTTCCTAAGATGCGACAGGACCGGGTTACTCACTTTGCTCTAAGCCTCCCGTGGGCCCGACAGACTCGGGAACGGAATCCACTCACTCCCCGCCATCTTCGAGGCGCCGGCCAACCTCTTCCCACCTCCAAGCCTCCCTCACGGCGCTCCAGCCACGCTGGCCTCTTTTCTCCCTGCAAACGCACCAGGCTGGGCCCTGCCTCAAAATCTCGCTGCCTCCTGGGCCTCAAAAACCCTCGCTGGCTGGTCCACTCAGGCCCGGATGACACCTTCTCCGAGAATCGCTCCCTGGCCCTTACTCCATCTCCCGAGCTGGTGTCCTCCCCGCACTCAGCGCGGGCCGGAGCGATCCGAGCCTGTTTACACGGTTGCGGCCGTCTACGCAGGCGGCCTGCGAGGTCAGGGCCTCGGCTGCATCCCCCGCGCGGGCACGTCGGTGGCGCCCAGCAGGCACTCCGTATGGTTTCCTTGGTGTCTGACCCACACTCGCGTCGCGCTCCTCGCGTTCACACACCCGGATTCCCCCGCGTCGCCGTGCCAGGCTCGCCCCCGCTCCCTCCTGCCTGTTTCGCAGCCGCGTCCCCGGCGTTCGCGGCGCGCCGAGCCTCGGGGGAGCGGGACTCTCTCGGGGCGGCGGCGCGCTTGGCCGAGATCCAGCCGCGGGTCTTTTGCCTGCGCCTTATCTCTCGCCTTTGAACCCAGCACGGCCGCGCTCAATCTGGCCCATGGTTCTGTTCTGTTCGCGGCACGTCCGCCCCATCCCCTCCCGGGTCCCCTCTTCTGGCCCGGCTCAACACACCGCGGGCGCCCTGATCCGCTGGAACTCACCGCGGGGCGTTGCTGGGGAGGCCCGGACTCTGTCAGGCCTCAGAGGCCACCTCAGGTTCCCCAAACCTGGGGATTTATCCCAGCTCGCAAACCAAGCCGCCCCAGTTCGTGGTTGGCGAGGCCAAAGCGCGCTCAGGAGCCAACTGTCCAGCTGGGAGGTTGGGAGTAGTGGAGGTCAGCCAGGCAGACGCTGGTGGGGTGCAGGGGTCAGGAGGCAGAGCTGCAGAGATAGGCCGGCGTGGGTGGTGGCGCAGCTCCAGGCCCTCTCTTGCCAGGTGGAAGCGAATGTGACCCAGGATCAGCAGCGCGCCGGAGCGGGGAGCCTGGGCAGACCTTGAATGGAAGACAATCCTGGATGAGGCAGAGGTCGTCTGTGAGCACCTGTGTCGCACCTGGGGGGGGTCCATGGTCCAACTGCTCCCAGCTGAAGGGAAGGGGGTTCCAGAGCGTCTAGCCAACCCTCTCGTCATCTGGAAAAGTGGCTTCACCTTTGGACAATAAGCCTCTCCTTGAAGCAGATCCAGGGGGAGGTGGGGGAAGGCCCCGCCTTCTTGGCTGTGGGGCCCTAAGCAAGTTGCTTCACATCGTTGAGATTTGATTTCCACACATGGGATGGACAACCTGTGCCTCCCAACCCAGCTTCGGGTCTTTGCACCTGCTGTTTCCTCCACCAGACTGCTTTTCCCTTTTCAAATGTGTGCATCCTTCTCCCTCAGACCTCAGGGCCCTCTGCAGAGCGCCCCACACCTCTACGCGCAAGAGCTCCTTTGTGCATCGGGGAGAGGAAGGACCATAAAGCCGCTTTCTCAGGTGTAGCGGCTAGGAGCCACGGCGACACCGCCCTGCATCTGTGGGTGCTCAGAGCATGGCAGCCATGTGTGTTAATAATAACAGGAGACATTTTGGAACGGGGGAGTCCAGGCCCCAGGGGAGAAGCAGCAGCTCCCTGGAGAAGAGGAGGGGGAGGCCCCTGAAAGAGGATGCGGGTGGGCCAGGGGCAGAGAGAGATTTGGGGCGGGAGGTGTGGTGGCTGGAGGAAGGGGCAGCTGGCAGGAAGAGACGCAGCTGAACTTTCTTTCGTTGGGCTGATTCTTGGCTACCTTATGCCCTCCTTCTCCTGCCCCTGCCCCATGTGTGAGCATGGAGTATTCAGGACAGGCTTCCTGGAGGAGGTGACCTCTGAACTTGAGAGGTGAATGGATGGGGGCATTAAGCTGAGTTAGGGTCCAGAGGTGAGTGAAGAAGAGAGGACAGCTGGGTGGGGCCAGCCACCAAAGGCCCTCCAGGGCTCTCCCCAAGAAAGGCAGAGTCAGACTTAAAATTAGACTCTGCAGGGGGTGCTTCTGGGCCCTGAAGGAGGGGGTGCAGGCAGGAGTGAAGGGAGGGACTCCAAAGGGATTTAGAGGTTAAATGGCCAGGGCTCTGGGCATCAGGGGAGGCCAGGACCTGGTTTGTGGGAATGGTGAGATCGCAAGCCCAGTGTGGAGTGTCTGGGGAGGGGCAGCAGGGACCCTAGGGAGGCCCAAAGCTGGGACCTGAGGGAGAGAGGGGGAGCTGGGGACAGGGCGATAGGACTGGGGAGGCGTCAGCTCTGATCCAGGTGGTAGATGCTCTATTGTTGACTCGGAAGCTGGAGAAGGGGCCACGAGCCAAGCAAAGCAATTGCCTCTAGAAGCCAGAAGCACGTTCTCCCCAAGAGCTTCCAGAAGGAATGTAGCCCTGCTCACACCTTGATTTTAGCGCAGAGACCCCTTTGGACTTCTGAGCTCCAGAACTATCAGATAAGCGTGTGTTGTTTTAAGCCACCAAATGTGTCATCATTTGTTACTGCAGAAGAGGAAACTCACACAGACCCCCATCCTCCCACCCAGACACCTGCTTGCATCTCAGGAGCCCCTCTGCCAACACACGCATCTGGACTCTGTTTCCAAACCAGCAGCGTGGGGCCCCATCCAGGTCAGACCCACAACCCCTGCAGCATGCCCCGCATCACCTACCCCTCTGGACCTCTGGCCCCCTCTGGTGGTCTCCAGAGCTTCTGCTCCCTTGTTCCAGCAGGGTAAGGACTGAAAGCCCAGATGTCTGTCTGTCACTGCCTCTCCATGCCTTGCATTGCCCAGCTCACACCAGGCCTGTTGCCCCAGGCCTGTGGCTGACTGTCCTCACTGGCCCAGCCTTTGCCAATCAAGACTTCTGTCCTCAATGGGGGGGGGGGGGNGGGGGGATTCCAAGAGACCTGGGCCCATGTTTGTGCTGTGTGACCTCGGCTGTGTGACACAGCCTCTCTGAGCCCCGTGGTGTCCTCATCTGTGGAATGGAAGATAACCAGGCCATCTGGGGGGCAGGTACCTGGAGGGAACTCTGTCTCCATGCTGTTCCATCCAAATGGCCTGAGCTAGGCCTGGGGAGGGTTGGGACAGGTGGGATGGAGCGTGGAGAAGAGTTTGCACTGGCTGTTCCTTCTGCCTGGAACAGCTATACCTGCGAGTCCATGTGGCCCTCTCCCTCCATCCCTTGGGTCTTTAGTGAAAGGTTCACCCTGCACAACCCATCCTGCCATCCCCCTCCCGTCGCCCTCCCCAGCTCTCTCTCCTCAGCCCTCCACCCTCTTGGTTTTTATATCCTGTGCCTGACAGCCTCCCCCTGGAAAATGTTCACCCCTCAATGCTGGGGGGTTCTGTTTTGACCCCCAGTGACCCTAACACCAGAAACAGGGCCCGGTACAGAGTGAGTGTTGCACAGATGTTCTTGAGGGGCGGAGAGAATAGGGAGAGGCAAGGTGAGGAAGGAAGTTTGTCCAAGAAAGGCTCAGAAGAGGGCCTGCTGGGTATGTCTGTGAGTCTGTATGTCTCCTTGTCCATGTGTCTGCAGGTCCATCTGGGTCTCTGTGTTTCTTTGTATGTGTGTGTGTGTGTCTCTGTTTCTGGGGTGTCTGTGTGCAAGCGTCTGACCATGGACACACGCAGCCTCACCTTCTCCAGCTGCCTGCAGGGGTGGGGGGTGGGGTGCAGGGGGGGTGGGTGAGGAGGCTGAACTTTTCTTCCTGGAGTGGCGCTGTCTCCTTCCAGTCCTGCCGCTGCCTCCCCCAAGGGCCCTCCCAGCTCCCCAGTGGCGATGGGCTAACCCACTTGATGATGCCCGCCCACCAGCCTGAGGTTCCCAGCAGCCGGGCGGGGAACGGCATGACCCGGTTGGTGCCAGGCACCCACACCGGGAGCTTTAAGGAGGTGAACACATCCGACCCTGTCTGTGAAGCAAGTGCATTTAAAATTCCCATTTCAGGGGCGCCTGGGTGGCATAGCGGTTAAGCATCTGCCTTCGGCTCAGGGCGTGATACCGGCGTTATGGGATCGAGTCCCACATCAGGCTCCTCTGCTATGAGCCTGCTTCTTCCTCTCCCACTCCCCCTGCTTGTGTTCGCTCTCTCGCTGGCTGTCTCTATCTCTGTCAAATAAATAAATAAAATCTTTAAAAAATAAAATAAAATAAAATTCCCATTTCACAGATGAGGACACAAGCCCAGAGTGGTGCAGTTAGCTACCCAAGGCCACACAGCCAGAGAGGAGGAAGCCTTGAACTCAGCTCCTCCTGACCTCTTATCCTCTATTGGCCCCCCACTTTCTTTCCCTTTGCTGGGTTGGAGGCACCCGGGTGGGGACACAGAGGGTCTTCTCTTTCCTTCAGCCCTGGCAGACTCACAACCCTCACTCTTGATGTCTATACTCCCCTATCCCCAGGGTGGGCTTGGCGCCCTGGGGGTGATGGGAAAGGGCCCTCACACCTGCTGTGATTCCATCCCTACCTTCTCGGTTGTAGGATGTCCTGGCTCATTGATTCCTGCCTTCTCCACCATCCCCCCACACTCCACAGGGCATCCGGGAAGCTCTCCTTTGTCCTAATCTCCGCCTGCATGCCCGCAAGGTCTGTACAATCCAGCAGATCAAACGTCCTGGGCCTGGAGGTACTGTGACCAGCCATCCAATGTGCCTGGGACACGGGGCTTCCAGTGCTAGCATCAGGATGGTCCTGAGCAAACTGTGGTGGTTGGTCATCCTAGTGGGAGGTGATGTGACTTGCCCTTGGTGACACAGCAAGACCAGGAGCCCCCATGTCAACACCTGCCAATTCAAGACACCATCCCCTCTCCTAGATTTGATTGGGAGGAGTCCTATTTTTATTTTATTTTATTTTATTTTATTTTATTTTATGATTTTATTTATTTATTTGAGAGAGCAAATGCGCAAGAGAGAGCATGAGCGATGGGGAGGAGCAGAGAGAGAGGGAGAAGCAGGCTCCCCACTGAGCAGGGAGCCCACCCACCCTCAGGGATGGATCCCAGGAGCCTGAGATCATGACTTGAGCTGAAAACAGATGCTTAACCCACTGAGCCCCTCAGGCACCCTGAGTCCTATTTTATAAAGCTTTTTAAAATAGGAGATGACAATCTCTGATTTGCATTGAAATGTTTTTCTTTTGGAACAGTTAATATAATATTCAAACATGGCCTGAGGGTCTGCAGCTCTCCTATCCTGTCTCCCAGGCCCCCAGCTCTGCCCCTAGAAGCTCAATAAATTGTCTCAGCTTCCTGAAATTAGTTTTTGTGTGTAAATGTACACCTTTTTCTTTTCTTTCCTTTTTTTACATTTTTAATTTTTTTTAAAGATTTTATTTTTTTAAGTGATCTCTACATCCCATGTGGGGCTTGAACCCACAACCCTGAGATCAAGAGTCACAGGCTCTTCCAATGGAGCCAGCCAGACACCCCCCTATTGTAACCATTGTTAAGTGCACAGCTCAGTGGCATTAAGAAGATTCACATACCAACCCCACCATCCATCTCCAGAACTTTCCCATCTTCTCAGACTGGACCGCTGTCCCCATGAAAGACGGACTCCCCACCCCCATTTCAGCCCCTGGCTCCCACCATCTACTCTCTGTCTCTGTGAATTCACCCACTCGAGGTATCTTATGTAAGTAGAATCAGTCGGTATTTGTCCTTTTGTGTCTGGCTTAGTTCACTTAACGTTTTCAAGGTCCATCCATGTATCAGAATTTTATTCTTTTTAACGACTGAGGAATATTCCACTGTATGGATGCACCACATCTTCTTTATCCATTCATCTGTCGATGGACACATGGGTTGCTTTCACCTGCTGGCCAGTAGATCATGCTGCTGGGAACATGGGTGTACAAATATCTCTTGGAATCCTTGCTTTCCAGGGATACCCAGAGGAGGAATTGCTGGCTCGTATGGTAATTCTAGGTTTAACTTTTGGAGAAAACTGTACCTTGTTTTTTATTAATATTCCTGGGAGTTCTTTGATACCAATAGATGAAGAGCTCTCTCTCTCTCTCTCTCTTTGAAAGGGGGTGTATTTTATTTATTTACTTATTTATTTATTTTGGTAGTGACTTTAGAGATACACTCATATACCATTCAATTCCCCAATTTACAGTGTTCTTCAAGTCACTTCAAGGGTTTTTAAGATAGTCACGGAGTTGGGAAGCTATCACCACCTTTTTTTTTTTAAGTAAGCTCTATGCCCAATGTGGGGCTTGAACTCATGACCCTGAGAGCAAGAGTCACATGCTCTAATGAGTGAGCCAGCCAGGTGCCCCACCACCTTGTTCTTTTTAAGGGAACCAGTCCCCTAATTTGAGGAACAGTGTAATGAACCCCCTGGTGCAGTGTGAGTAGACCCCATACATCCCCAGAAGTAGAATTGCCAGTCAGAAGGTGTGCACGGGTAGAATTTTGCCCCAAGTTTCCCCACTCTCCGCAATAGCAGCTCTATGAAATTTGCTAATCTGAGAGATTAAAAATAATGGAGTTTGCATTTTAATTGTTTTGGGTGGGGCTGAGCATCTTCTCGGCCTTTAAAAAAATTATGAGAAAATACACCTAGAAGCTTTTTTAAATTTTTTTTTTAATTTAAGTAATCTCAACACCTGATGTGGGGCTTGAACGCACGATCCTGAGATCAGGAGTTGCACACTCCCCTGACTGAGCCAGCCAGGCAACTCAATGCTCTTTCTAATATTAAGGAAATTACTTTGTATTCTCTGATACAAGCTGCAATATTCTCCCCACCCCCCAGTTAGTTGTATTTTTACCTTGTTTATAATGTTTTCTCCCCATGTGTCTATTTGGATTTTTAGGAAGCTGGACTCACCTTTTTCTTTTGCAGCTTTTTTGTTTAGTTATTTTTCTTAGCAAGACTTTACCTATTCTCAAATTACTATTTTTAAAAGATCCCCATGTGTTTTTTCCCTTGTACTTTTATGATTTTATTTCTTATGTGTAAAACTTTGATCCATCAGGAATTTATATGGCTGTAAGGTGTGAGGTAGGGATCCAACTTTTATTCTCCCTGTTGTCCCAACAGCATTCATTGCATCCTCCAGCCTTTAGATGTGCAATCTGGGAGCTCTCTAGGGCTGTCACATCTGCAAGGAAGGTAGTCGTAGGGTGTGGAGGGAAGCTAGAGTAGCCACAACATGAAAACCGCTTACTACTAAATTGATGATTCAGGAAATCAGACCCTACTTCCATCTCCAGGGTTGTATCAGCACCGAGCTGCACCCACGGAACACGATTTTTTTGGGGGGGGTTTAAGTTCTCTGGTTGTGGGATGTCGTAAAGTTCCCCCAAAACGATGTTAACACAATGCAAGTCTACTGCAAAATGATATGACCAATCTGGCAACCTGGTGGGATTGCATGTGGTGGGAGAAAGTAGCTGTAGGCAGGGACCGAAACACAGGTAAGTTATTGACAGAGGAGGAATTGGTGGTCACTCCAAGGAATAATTAAACACAGAGAAAGTGCCCACTGGTTGAGGCAGGACAGGCTGCTCCAGGGAAAGTGACTCAAACATCAAATGGGTCAGATGCAAACCCGTGTCTGGTTTCCTGGGGTCGCCATACCAAAGTACCCCAAACTGGGCAGCTTGAAAAACAGAGATTTATTCTCTTACGGTTCTGAAAGTTCAATGTCCAAAATCACGGTGTCCACAGGGCCAACCTCCCTCCGATGGCTGCAGGAAAGATTAGAATCTTTCCTGCCTTTTCCAGCTCTCATGGCTGCCTGAAACCCTTGGCATTGCTTGACTTGTAGACCTGTCATTCCAGTCCCTGCACATGACCATCTTCCTTCTCTGTGTGTCTCCGTGTCCAAACTTCTCTTATGAGGTCACTGGATTAGGGCCCCACTCTACTCCAGGATGACCTCACCTTAATTTGATTGCATCTGCAAAGATCCCATTTCCAAATAAAGGTCACATTCCCAGGTACTGGGAGTTAGGACTTCAACATATCTTTGTGGAGGACACAATTCAACCTACAACACCCTCCAAGCATTTTTTGTTATGTTTTGTTTTCTGTGTGTGGGTGTGTCTATTTTCTCCCCCAATGACTCCAGAATCTTGTTGAAATATTAAACCTGAATTATGAAATACAATTTGGTGGTGTGGGGGGGATGTCTTTCCGAAAAACCCCCAATGAATTAATTTCTTTTTTTGTTTCAAGAATTAGCCTGTAGTTTCAATTGCAGCTCACATCTTGTTTACTATAAAGTAGAATGAATTCCTTGTCATAATTTGTACTCTGTTTTCGAAAGACACAGTTCCTTCCAATCAACCCTTTTGTTTCTTGCTTTGGCCTTTTGGTGCCAGTGTTAATTGGAGGGGCTTTTCTCTGGGACCAGTGAGCCAAAGCTGATGAAGAATTCCAGGTCAGTGTGCTGCATGTGTGGTGGGGGAGGTTGGGTGGGCACAAGATGTTCAGGACGTGAGTAGGAGGTCGGGATGATCCTCCCAAGGACAGAACGTCCCTCAGCTGAGGGGGCAGGTAGGCAGGGATGCAGGGGGCTGGGGAAGTGGGAGGGGTCCTTGAAACAAAAGTCCAGTGTGACCTAAGAGGGGGCAGCATGAGAGAGATTGTCCATTCAAGCCTGGGGGCCCAGGGCTCAACCTTCATGAGCCACAATTGGGTTTTTATAGGAGAGTGTCGTGCTCTGATTCGCAGTCTGAAAGGTCACAGGGCCTGCAGCGTGGGAAGTGCGTGGAGGGTTTAGGGAGAAAGTTTCCCAGCTGAGGGTGGCTGGTGGGACAGGTGGTGGGGGTGGAAGGAGAGGGAGGTGGGAGGGAGGTCTCATGGGTGGATCTGGACTGAGCCCTGCGTGATGTCCCTCTCTGGCTGGGTAGCCAGGTGGGTGACCTTGAGTGGGGGGCACAGGGCAACAGCAGACTTGGAGGAACGGTGCCCCGTTGTTGCAGGGGAGAAGTCCTGACATCTGTGGGAGGCATGCGCTGGAGGCTGGCTGTGTCTGTCTGAGCTGGCGGTGTGGGGTCCCTGGCGTCGGCTCCTGGAGGAGGCATGGGATGGCAGGAGGCCCCGTGAAAGTACCCATGGGTGAGGGCAAGAGGAGGGGCTCTGGGGAGAGGCTAGGCCGAACTGCAAGGGAGCCACCAGCCAGGGCTTGTCCTGCCTCTCCCCTTGGGCTGGTGGAATGGGCCACCCTTTGCACCCACGCAATAGCGGCCACGGACAGTGTTGCTGGAACTTGGCCTCTAGACCATCCTGGGGCAAGAACAACATGGAGACAATCCGAGAGGAGGAGTGGGAGGGAAAAACAGCATTTATTGACCATTTCCCAAATGCAGGGCATGTCCTCGGCTTCTTGCCTAATAAAAGTATCAACAGCCACAAAACACTGTCTCGGGGCGCTCCAGTGCCAAACGTTATTTTAAATGACTCATCTGACCCTTCCATGGCCCTGTGAGGTGAGCACCCTTATCTTCTTTCATAGGTGAGGAAACTGAGGCACAGAGACCTTAGAGCACCAGCCCAAGGTCTCATAGCACTGGAACCCAGTGAGTCACGTGTCTGTGCAAAGCCAGCCACCCTGCGCGAAGCCGGCCAGGTGTCTGCTCTGGTGAGGACGGGGCTGAGGCAAAGGGGAGCAGGAGACAGGTTGGGCTGAATTGCCCAAGATCTGTGGAGGGCTGGGGGTGTGAACTGGGAGCGGGCCGACCTGACTCCACCTCCCTGGAGCCTTCACCACCCCCCCTTCCCCTTCTGAAATGGCTACAGGCTTATGGGGGAGGGGGCGGCACCGAGTGCTCTGGAAGTGAGAGAAGGGGGAAGGAAAGAGGGGGTAGGACAGGCAGAGCCGGGATAGGGGGCTGGAGATGTGGGGGCTTCTGGGAGAGAAGAGGGGCAGTGTTCATGTTCTGAACCTTTGGGGTCCCTGCGTTGTCCTCCCCCAAGGTGGGTGGGGTGGGCACAACCTTCCAGCAGAGACCTGGGGTTTCTCAGTTCTTCCCAGCCCTGGAGTCCCCCGGGGGGGGGGGCTTAGAAGGTGTGGGGACTTTCCCCGAAGGAAAGGACTCCGGGGGGAGCCAGTAAGCTTTTGCGCAGTACGCAAAGCCTTCTCTTGTATTTTGCAAAACCCTGTGTGTGTTGGAGCTGAACCTCAGAGGGCAAGAGTGTGTCATGCCAGCCAGGCAATCTGACAAAGAGGAAAGCAGGTGCCAAGGCCTCGAGGTTTGAAGCAGCATGCTTGGGGCTGAAGGTTAATTTGATGGTGCAAGGAGCAGTGAGGGTAGGTAGAGGGAAGACTGAGAAAGAAGCAGGACAGGCACCAAGGAAGTCCTTAAAGACTTGCATCTAACCTTGGGGACCATAGGGAGCCATGGAAGGGTTTAGAGCAGGGAGGGACACAGTCTCACGTGTGTGCCCTAGAGATCCCCTAGCTGTGGTCTGGAGGCAGGCTAGGGAGAGGGGAGAGGTCTGAGCAGTCACCCAGTGCAGAGTTGGATGGGGCAGAGGGGTGTAAGCAGAGGATTTTTAACTTTTAGAACCTTTTATTTAAATAAAACACACACACAGAAAAACACACCCATGTCACGAATGTTGGTGCTCATGTAGCCAGGACACAGACCTAGGACAGAATATCACCAGCCCCTCAAAGCCACTGCTGTGTCTCCTTCCCGTCACGCCCACCCAGGCTGACCCCTACCTTGACTTTGAATAGCATACGATCACATCGATCGCTTTGCCATTTGGACTTCCTATAAATGGAAGCAGGCAGGGCGTTCTCTTCCTGCCCAGCATGAGGCTGGATTTGCCCACCTTGCTCCAGGTTGCGGTCTGTGTTCATTGTCATTGTATAGCAGAGGTTCTCAACCACCACTGACATCTGGGGCTGAGTAATTCTTCGTGGGGCCACACACGGTGGGATATTGAGCACTTCTACTTTGTGACTTCTCCCACGACGTGATGACGGCACGCCCCTCCAAGCTGGGCCACCAGACATGTCCCCAGACACTGCCAAATGTAAAAATCACCCCCGTGGAGAATCACTGTTGGATAGTATACCCTTTTGTGAACTTACCACAGTTTATTGACCTACCCTTTTGTTGGGCATTTAAGCTGGTTTCCAGTTTGGGGTTATCATGAGCAGGGGTGTTATGAGCTCAAGGAAGCGTTTACGTTGAGTTTTTTCGTAGGAGTCATAGCATAGGTGCTTACTCGGCGTTGTGGATATTGCCAGAGTTTTCCAAAGCGGTGTAGAAACATGAGTAGGTATTGTCTTTCTCACGTTAGCCATTCTGGTAGGTGTGGTGTGTCATGGCTTTTGGGGTTTAATTTGCATCTCCCTGATGACTCATGATGTCAAGCATATTTATACCTATTAGCCATTTGGAGATCACCTTTTGTGAAGGGCCCATTTTTCCTTTGAAGTCTCTGCCTTTCTTTTATTGGTCTGTAAGAACTCTTTATATCTGCTGGACATTTGGTGGCTTCAGGGCCACCTTCATTCTAGTCCTCTGGTCCCTCTGGCCACCTCCATGACACTGATGCCTCCTGGCTGCATTGACCATCAGGTCACACTCCACTCTGGCCAACAGACTCCACTGGCCATCAATCAGCAGCAACCTGATATCTCTGGTCACTGCAGGAAGACACACTTGAAAGACACAAGCACCCAGAACAAAACCACTGAACTCCCCACAGGGAAAGCCACTTCCATAATCTGTCTGCCTTCCTGGGAAGAGAGAGAACCATAAACGACATAAAGAGCTATTGTGTGTGTGTTATATGATTTATAGAAATCGTATCACACTGTATTATCATTGCACAACTACTTTTTTTGTTCACTCACAAGTACATTTTTGAGATACATTTATGTCCAGGTAGAGATGAGAGTGAAAACTATTCTTTCCTTCCTCACTCCTGTATAACATTCCATCACAGGACCACCCTCCTTTTCATTTCTCTACTCCTCCACTGATGGACATTCCAGTGGCTTCTAATTTTTCACTTTTCACATCACTGCAAGAAAGTCCTTATATCTGGCTCCTTGGCCCCTCTCAGAAGTTTTTTGGTTTTTTGTTTTTTTTTCAAAACCCACTGCCCACTTTTCCTGCTGCCTCTGCAGTAAATGGTTCCATTTTATTGGCCATTTGGAGATGATCTTTTGTGAAGGGCCCGTTTTTCCTTTGGGGTTTCTGCCTTTTTCTTGTTGATTTGTAGGCACTCTTTACATATGCTGGATGCAAGTATACAAGTCCTTGGCCAGATATTTTTACAGGAAGTATTTTGAAAGAAGATTTGGGAGACATTCAGGAGGTAAGGTTAATAGGTCTAGGTGACTCCGTGGAGGAGAGGAAGGGGCAGGAGTGGAGAATCATGCCCCAATCTTGGGGACTAAGTGGCAGGGTCGACTGATGGGGCCATTGGTGAGGTGGGACCCTAGGAGGAGCCACAGGTGAGGGAGGTGCTGGTGGATTCGCAGAGTCACCCGACTTTGTCCTGCAGCTCTGCGAACAACATGGGGCTCCACCGGGAAGGGCCCCTGGGTCAGCTGCAGACCTTGGAAATCATGAGCAAGACAGGCAGTCTTGTGCCTTTTTCTTTTCTTTTTTTAAAGTTTATTTATTTATTTAAGTAATCTCTACACCCAATGTGGGGCTTGAACTCAGCACCCCAACATCGAGAGTTGCAGTAGCTTGCGGCAGGCCCAGACATACACACTCTTGATTCGGAACACAAACCAGGAAAGTGTCTGGTGGGCCAGCTGAGGAGGGCTGAAGATTTGACATGGGGTTTTCTTTTTTCGCATTAAAAAATTTAAGGGATAATTATCATAAAGGAAAATTTACTTTTTCCCTTTGTTATGGAGCTGTGTGAATTTTAACCGGTGCACAGATTGTGTAACCACTGTAATCGGGACACAGAACAGTTCCATCACCCCCCAAATCCCTCACCTCGCCCCTTTATAGTCTCCCCCAGCCCCTCCCCACAACCACTGACCTGTTCTGGCAGTTTGGCCTTTTCCAAGACTGTTGTATAAATGGAAACACACGGTTTGTAGCCTTTTAAGACTGGCTTCTTTAATTCAGCATAAAGACAACAGTATTTTATTTTATTTTATTTTATTTTTAATTAAAGATTTCATTTATTTATGTGACAGAGAGACAGCCAGCGAGAGAGGGAACACAAGCAGGGGGAGTGGGAGAGGAAGAAGCAGGCTCCCAGCGGAGGAGTCTGATGTGGGGCTCGATCCCAGGACTCCGGGATCATGCCCTGGGTCGAAGGCAGATGCTTAGCGACGGAGCCACCCAGGAACCCCATGTTTTATTTTTTTTAATAGACTTTATTTATTAGGTTCACGGCAGACACACTGTAGGAGTGGAAAGTACAGGGAATTTCCATATGCCTCCTGCCCCAAATGCCTGGACTATCAACACGGCAGAAAGACACCTTTCTCACCATCGATGAGCCGGCACACACATCACTATCACCCAAAGTGCACGGATGACACTGGGGTTCACCCTTGCTGGTGTATATTCTGTGAGTTTGGACAGGTGTATAGTGAACAAACCTGCCACTTTAATATCACCCAGAATGGTTTCCCTGTCCTAAAAATCCTCTGTGCTCGCCTGTTCGTCACTCCCTCCCCCCAGGCCCCTGGCCCCTGGCATCCCTGGTGTTTTTACTCTCTGTACTTCTGCCTTTTCCAGAACGTCACAGACTTGGAATCCTACAGTGTGCGGCCCTTTCGGACTGGCTCCTCCTGCGTAGTCGTACGCATTTAAGGTTCCCCCGTGTCTCTCTGTGGGTTGATGGCTCCTCTCTTTTTAGTGCCGAATAATATTCCATTGTCTGGATGTCCCACGGTTTATTTACCCGACCACCGACTGATGGACATCTTGGTTGCTTCCAAGTTCTGGCAATCGTGAATAAGGCTGTTATTAACATTCGTGGGCAGGTTTCTGGGTGGACACAGCTTTCAACACCTTTGGGTAAATACCAAAGAATACATTTGCTGAATCGTTTGGTTAGAGTATGGTTAGTTTTAGAACAAACGGCCAAACGGTCCTCCGAAGTGACGGCACCATTTTTGCACCCCCACCAGCCGGGAACGAGAGTCCTGTTCCTCCACAGGCAACAGAATTTTTTTTTTTTTGGTAAAGATTTTTTATTTTTAAAGTATCTCTGCACCCAATGTGGGGCTCGAACTCATGACCTTGAGATCAAGAGTCACATGCTCTTCCCACTGAGCCAGGCGGGCACCCCAGCAACAGGATTTTTTTTTTTAAGATTTTATTTATTTATGTGACAGAGAGACAGCCAGTGAGAGAGGGAACATAGCAGGGGAGAGGGAGAGGAAGAAGCAGGCTTCCAGCTGAGGAGCCCGATGTGGGACTCGATCCCGGAACGCCAGGATCACGCCCTGAGCTGAAGGCAGTCGCTTTAACAACTGCGCTACCCAGGCGCCCCAGCAACAGGATTTTTAATCACAGAAACATCCAGACCAAAAAATTGGGTCCCATCTATGTGCAGCTTTTTTTTAGAATGTTATATGAAAACACTTTCCATATTGTTAAGAAAAAACTTTCTGTATCGGTAGAAAAACCTTCCCATGTTGTTAAAAATGTTCAAAATATTTCTGATGACCGCATAAGAGATTTCATCGTGTTATTTTTTAATTTTGCTTTAATTCTTATTTATTTATTTTTAAAATGTTTATTTATTTTAGAGAGAGAGGGAGTGTGCAAGCTGTCGGGGGTTGTGCGGAGAGGGAGGGAGAGAATCCCAAGCAGACTCTGTGCTCAGGGCAGAGCCCTGTGTGGGGCTCGATCTCACGACCCTGAGATCATGGCTTGAACTGAAATCAAGAGTTGGACGCCTAATAGACCGAGCCACCCAGACGCCCCTTTATTTATTTATTTAAGTAGGCTCCATGCCCAGCATGGAGCCCAACACGTGGCTTGAACTCACACCCTGAGATTGATGAAGTGTTGGATGCTTAACTGACTGAGCCCCCCAGGTGCCCCTATATTTCTTACTTAATTAGCTTTTTATTTTAATTCCAGTATGGTTACCATGCAGTGTTATGCTGGTTTCAGGGGTGTACTGTCATGTTATCATACTCTAGCAGACTTAACTGTGTGCCTTAGGCTTTGGGCTACCTGAGTATTGAAATAATACTACCACGAGTATTGTTATGGGTAAACATTTGCCTACTTCTCATATTTCTGCAGAGGGAATTCTCAGAAGTGGAAATACTGGCTTGGAAGAGGCAAACATTTTATGATTCTTGGTACACGTTGCCAAAAGCTCTCCAGAAGGCTGCGATTTATACTGAAAGCAGCAAGGCAAAGCGAGATTCTGTAAATTCAAAAAAAAAAAAAGTCACTATTTAAATAGACAACAAGAGGGGTGCCTGGGTGGCACAGCGGTTAAGCGTCTGCCTTCGGCTCAGGGCGTGATCCCGGCGTTATGGGATCGAGCCCCACATCAGGCTCCTCCGCTATGAGCCTGCTTCTTCCTCTCCCACTCCCCCTGCTTGTGTTCCCTCTCTCGCTGGCTGTCTCTATCTCTGTCGAATAAATAAATAATAAAATCTTTAAAAATAAATAAATAAATAAATAGACAACAAGATGTCTCATTGTCCCCCAGCAACGAGTAGCTGTGAGAATTCAGGGGTTGGATGTGATTTCCTTGTGCGTCAGCACGGCTGGTGTGCCTGTTTTATTTGTGATTTCTCTGTCCATGGCCTTTCCCATCGCCTGGCTGGAATATTAATATGAATCGATTCGTGTAAAGCTCTTTTAAGTTTTAAAGAGAGACAACCCAGTACCTTCCTTCCCCACTTCTCCCACTGCTCTTTTTTTTTTTTTTAAAGATTTTATTTATTTATTCAACAGAGATAGAGACAGCCAGCAAGAGAGGGAACACAAGCAGGGGGAGTGGGAGAGGAAGAAGCAGGCTCCTAGCAGAGGAGCCTGATGTGGGGCTCGATCCCACAACGCCGGGATCACGCCCTGAGCCGAAGGCAGACGCTTAACCGCTGTGCCACCCAGGCGCCCCCTCCCACTGCTCTTAAGCTTAGAAAGAGCTTCGAGACCTCAGGGCTGTGAAGTCCATCTACTCTTATTCCCTTCTATTTTCTTCTAGTGACACGAAGTGTGTAGTTCGACTTTTAGATATTTAATTCTTGAGTCCACCTTGTATTTCTGGGCGATTGTTGCATAATTACTGACCCCAAAACGTAGTGGCTGAGAAGAGAAGGAAATATGTGCTACCTGCCCAATTTTCTGCCGATCGGGAGTTGAGGAGCAGTTTCTCAGAACGTTACAGTTGTTTATCACTCCGGACTAGACTCATTGTGAGGGCGGCACGCTCGCGTGGCTGGCAAAGTTGGTTCTGGGTGCTGGCGGGGAGGTCTAAGCCCCCATCCCATGGGCCTTTCCACAGCGTTACTCGAGCAGATCAAGCAATCCAAAAGACCAGGGGTGATCAAAGTACCCCCTGTGGGTCAAAACCGGTCCATTGCCTGTTTCTATAAACTTCTGTTGGCATCCTAGCACACCCATGTGTTTACACGTTGCCTGTGGCTAATGCAAGAGCAATGCATTAGCAGGTCGAATCCTTGTGACAAAGATTACATGGCTCACGACACATAAAATATTTACTATCTGGCCCTTTATAGGAAAAATTTGCCTAGCCCTGCAAATGACCAAGACAGAAACTTCAATGACTTTTATGAGCTGACCTTGGAACTTACATACTGACCTTCTATAAAATCCCGTTGATCACACAGGTCACCTCACCTCTGATCTAACATGGGAGGGACTCGAATATCAGGAGTGATCTTCGATCACAGGGGGATGTCTTGGAGGCTGACCGCTGCCACATGCCTGGGACTTATTTGTGGGTATTTTTTCAAAGATGTTCAGCTGCTTGCCTATTTATTTTCCCTTCTTTTTTTTTTAAGATTTTATTTATTTATTTGACAGAGAGAGAGACAGCCAGTGAGAGAGGAAACATGCAGGGGGAGTGGAAGAGAAAGAAGCAGGCTCCCAATGGAGGAGCCTGATGCGGGACTTGATCCTAGAATGCTGGGATCACGCCCTGAGCCAAAGGCAGACGCTTAACGACTGTGCCACCCAGGTGCCCCTATTTTCCCTTCTTCATTACTAAAAAACATTGATTTTGTCTGGGACAGCAATATGCTCAGTTTAAAATGCAAATGTCCCTAGATTCCCTTATAGCTAGAGCTGGCCACATGACCCATTTGTGGTCAATGGGATGCACAGGGACATGGACAATAGGGCTTCTAGAAAGCTCTTACTTTTGATTAGGAGGGAAAACCTTTTTTCTTTTCTTTTTTCTTTTCTTTTCTTTTCTTTCTTTTCTTTCCTTTTCCTTTTCCTTTTCTTTTTTTACATACAAACCTTCCCTTTTCTTGCTGCTTGGAAGAATGGTCATGATGCCTGGAAGCACAGCAGCCACCTTGAGACCAGGAGGACAAAAGTCACATAGCTAAAGAGGGTGATGGAAAAAGATAGAAAGAGCCCAGGTCCCAACAGGTATCATGGAGCTCCCAGAGCAGTGCTGGGCTCCTCACTTCCAGACTTCATGATATACGAGGAATAGCAAACTTCTCCCTCTCTATTTCAGCCAGGTTTTTTCTTTTTCTTTTTCTTTTTCTTTTTCTTTTTCTTTTTCTTTTTCTTTCTTTTTCTTTTTCTTTTTCTTTTTCTTTTCCTTTTCCCTTTCCCTTTCCTTTTCCCTTTCCCTTTCTCTTTTCCTTTCCTTTCCTTTCCTTGCTTGCTTGCTTTCATCATGCATAGCAACATGCAATTCCAGAGTGGTTCCGATGTAGCATGAGACAAGGATTTCTTTTCCTCTCAAATAGTTAACTAATTGTTTTATTACCATTTACTGACCTGTGATACCACCTTCATTATGCAAAAATCACACACACACACACACACACACACACACACACACACACAAGGTTTTAGTCTATGGATTTGGTCTCCAATCTTATTGCCAGAGCAACATCGTTTCCATGGTTTTCACTGTATATTGTGTTTTCATATCTGGTAAGGCTTCCTTCCTCCTTTTCATTTTGCTTCAATTATCTTTACCTCTTTATCCTTCTTGGGAACTTTAAAAAAATTATTTATTTTGTAAATATTTTATTTATTAATTTGAGAGAGAGAGTGTGCACAAGAAGGGGAGTGGGGCAGAGGGAGAGGGAGAATCAGGATCCCTGCAGAGCAAGGAGCCTGATGCGGGGCTCGGGCGGGGCTGGATCCCAGGACCCTGAGATAGTGACCTGAGCCAAAGGCAGATGCCCAACTGACTGAGCCAGCCAGGCGCCCCTCCTTCTCAGGAACTTTTGAGTTGATCTATCAATGCCCCCACCATTCTCCCATAATATTTTAACTGGTGTTATTAATACCAGAGTCTGGTATTTAAGGACAGCTTGTCAGCTTTGGTGCAGGTCAGCTGTCACTTTCTCTCACTGGTTTTATTTTCTAGCCTGTTTATGGGGTCTGCACTGGATCATGACAGACACGGTGCTTAGGTTGACCCACCACTATCTGGTTTAATTTACACAACCCGCGCTGGAAATAGGTACTGTTATTTCCTCTATTTTACAGATGAGAACATGAAGTCCCTAAGTTGCCCCGTGTTGTAAGGATAATAAAGGGCCAGACACATGATTCAAACTTTGATATGCAACTCTGAAGACTGTGGAACTCCTGCACGGTCCTGCCTCTTCTTCATGGCATCAGTGCCCCCCAGAAAGGCACTATTTTCACCTGGAGTTGACTTGAGGGGTGGCAAACAGCTTGAGCCAGTCATGGGAGGCTGCTGAGCTCCCAGAGGGAGTAATTCCTGGGAGCCCCTGCCCATGTGTTGCTGGCTTCCCAGAGGGAAACAAGCCACGCTGGCCGTGGCCAACACTCTCAGCTAGCCACAGAATGAAATGCAGAATTTTCGATCCTCTGGAACTCTTTCCAACAGTGTGTATGATGGAGGGCCGCCTGTCACTGCTATCCTCTATTGAGTTGGCTGAGTCTGGATCATTCCACCAATCCATCCATCAGTGGGACCATCTGGCAGGACTTGGGATCTCCTGAGATGTGACTGTTGGCAGACTGGCTGACGGCCCATCAGGTCCGGGTCTGTGCCCAGCCATGGTACCACATAGCTTTCGTCACCTGGATGGCCTTGCAGGGCTGGCCCGTCCTTTAGGCACTGTGCCCAGGGCCCACAATACTTGTAGGGGCTCATGAAAATGTTTTTAATTTAATTTTTTTTTAAGATCAGAAGAAGAAAGTGCATAGAAAATAATGAATACATAATAATGAATCTGGCCTGGATCATGTTAATTTTCATACCCACACAGTTCTCATAATTATTATTATTTTTTTAAGATTTAATTTGGTTATTTGACAGAGAGAACCCAAGCACAACCAGGGGGATCAGGAGAGGGAGAAGCAGGCTCCCCGCCAAGCAGGAAGCCCAATGCGGGGCTCGATCCCCGGACCCCAGGATCACCACCCAAGCCAAAGGCAGAGGCTTAACCAACTGAGCCACCCAGGCGCCCTATAATTACTATTTTTTTTAAATAAAGGAAGGGGCCCATGAAGGTAAAAGTGCCTATGACCCACAAAAGTCATACTGAGACCTGGTGCTCTCCTCCCAGGAAAGCCCCAGCCCCACCTGCCTCCCTACCCTGTCAGGGGGATTGGGTGTCATCCTTCCCCTGCTCAAAAGCCTCACGCAGCTTCCCGGCACACTCAGAGTGACCCCAGCCCACAAGGCCCCCGTCACCTCCCTGCTACTTGCCCCTCTGCTCTCTCTACTTCAGCAGTGCAGGCTTCCCTGCTATTCCTCAGACACCCCACATCATTCCTGCCTCAGGACCATTGCTCTTGCTCTTACCTCTGCCTGGACCCCTGTTTCCTAGTTCTTATCATAGTTCACTCTTTCTCATCCTTCAGGTCTCAGCTCAAATGTCACCTCCTCTAAGAGGTCCTCCTTGACACCCCCAGCTAAAACAGCCCACTCAGTCACATCACTCTGCTTTCCTGTCCCCATATCACTGGCTAAGTTCTCTTGTCTGTCAGTTTGATAGCTGTCTCTCCTGGTTCTGGAGAAGAAGAAGAAACTTCTTATTATCTCTCACTATTTTGGGGGTGAGAGCCGGGTGGTCCTTGCTTAAGGTTTCTGACAGTCGGGCTGGGACTGGAGTAATTTCCAGGCTTCCTGGCTCACTTATGTGGCTGTGGATGCTGGCTGCTGGCTGGGGGCTCCGCTGGGGCGGTCTACTGCACCTCCCTGTGGCTTGGGCTTCCTCACATCATGGTGGCTGGTTCCAAGAAGGAGCACCCCGAGAGGGACCCAGGTAGGAGCCGCATCACCACTTATGACCCATCCGTGTGGTTAGAGCGTCATTTCCACCGCACTTTACTGGTTAAGGTAGGCACAGAGTTCTGCCCAGCTTCAAGAGGGAGAGACCTAGATCCCCGGCTCTTGTCCAGGGGTGTCAAGTTCACGCTGAAAAAGAGTAGGTAGCATGGTCGAGATTGCTACAGCTGTTTTTGGAGAAAGCCATCTGCCCCATTCCCCACTGGGATGCACATGCAGGAGGGTTGAGATGGTTCGCTGTGGTGTTCTCAGCACCTAGAAAGTGCCTGGCACATATGGGGGCTCGGCACACCAGGTGCTTTCACTGA
Organism: Ailuropoda melanoleuca; assembly: GCF_002007445.2. Taxonomy (NCBI): domain Eukaryota; kingdom Metazoa; phylum Chordata; class Mammalia; order Carnivora; family Ursidae; genus Ailuropoda; species Ailuropoda melanoleuca. The sequence continues at coordinate 5,475,380 of NC_048221.1, forward strand.
AACACCCTAATGCTTTCCTGAAAAATCCCATGTTCCGAAAACTCATATTTCAAAACGAACAGGATAATATTTATATGTTTATATATTACCATATAAATAATATATTATATTACAACAGGATATGAATTTCAAGATATATATTAAATATAAATTAAATATTCTATTTAATACAACACTAATTGGGGGAAAATGGGGTTGAGGGAAGAACAATACAATTCATGGCACTTTGTACCCAGAGCACTAGCAAAACCAGCTGGCATCCTGGTCAAACCCCTACCCCGGTCACCTTCCCCTGGCATCTGTGCCAGTCCTACTCCAGGCTCAAACACCCAGTGCCTGCCTTCTCCTCTGAGGTGAAGGCATTCGCCTCTAAGGCCACTTTTAGCCCAGTTTAAATCTGATCTGGGCTGTGGACATCTCTATTCATTTGTTGTTTCAAAGTGGGGCAAAATGTCTTTGCCACGTCTTCACCTTGAAACTTCCCCAGGTAAGAGAGCAGAAGTTGTCAAAGCTCTTGAAGTCCTAAGTTGGCCATGCAACCAAGACACAGAACCTAGCTGTGAAATGCAGCCACGAACTCAACACAAAACCCACCCATGAAACCCAGCCACAGAACCCAACACCATACCAGCCACAGAATCCAGCCATGGAACGCAGCCATGGAACCCAATGCAAAACCCAGCCATGGAACACAGCCATGGAACCAAACATAAAACTCAGTCATAGAACTCAACACAAATTCAGCCACAGAATCCAGCCATGGAATGCAGCCACAAAACCGAGCCACAGAACCCAACACAAAAGTCAGCCACAGAATCCGGCCACTATTTGCCCCGAAAGAGGGCATTTTTATAGCTCTTAAGTTTTTTTTCTTTTTAAAGAAGATTTGTCATATATCGTTCAGGCTTCTCTTTATTTGTGAAAAAGTGCTAGGGGAAAAACGCGTGTGAGCCAACAATTCTGGGTTACCTTCACACCCACCCTCTCTCCATCAATTCAAACTGTCAGTTCAAATTTACAAAAACAAAGCCCACATAAAGAGAACAAGCTGTTGGTGTTGAGGTTGCCAGCAGGGACTGGATGCGCAGATGGGACTGCATGACCTCGTTCCAGCTTCTCAGATGCAGCCCAGTTGTGCACTGATGAGAGAGGTGTCGGTGGTTCTGCGGTCCCAGCTGGGTGCTCAAGCAAGTCGTGCCCTGTTTCTATAAAATGCTGCGCCAAGACAGGCTTCGCATGTGTGATCTGTGTTCTGCTTAGAGCCCTGCCATCCAGAGGGCCTTGCACCTGGTCTTGCCATCTGGAGATGCCCCCCCCACCCCATTATTGAGATGTAATTGGCACGTAACATCGTAACATCATGTAAGTGCAAGGTGCAGATGTGTTGATTTGATACTTTGCGAAATGCTTACCAGCGTAACTGTTAGCTACCACTCCCATTGTGACACAGTCTTATTGTTTCTTTTCTTGTGGTGAGAACTTGAAGATCGACTCGCTAGCAGCATTCAAATAGAGGATACAGTATTGCTGGCTATAATCACTAGGCTGCACCTTAGATCCCCAAGCTTTTCAAATTACAACTGGAACTTTCTACCCTTTGACCAATATCTCACCATTTCCCCCACCCCCAGCCTCTGGTAACCACCACTCTCCCTCTCTCTCTCTCTTTTTGTTTTCCCCTGACTTTCAAGACTCCACACATAACGGAGATCATACAGTCTATTCGTCTTTCTCTGACTTATTCCTCTTAGCGTAATGCCTCCATCTGGAAATTCTTTTTTTTTTTTTAAAGATTTTATTTATTTATTTGACAGAGATAGAGACAGCCAGCGAGAGAGGGAACACAGGCAGGGGGGAGTGGGAGAGGAAGAAGCAGGCTCATAGCAGAGGAGCCTGATGTGGGGCTCGATCCCATAACGCCGGGATCACGCCCTGAGCCGAAGGCAGATGCTTAATGACTGCGCCACCCAGGCGCCCCCCATCTGGAAATTCTTAAGCATCTTACTTTTGAACTTGCTCTTTGAAAATGAAGTGGGTGGGACAGCAGAGCCCACACTGGCCAAGGAGGCCCGCTTCCAGCACCCGTGACAGTGACAGAATTCTGTGACACCCACCACGTGCGCAGGCTCGGCGACCCTCAAATTGAGCATAAAGGGTCTGGGATTGAGTACGTGGAGGTGATCACAGCCACCTCCAGCTCAACACCTTGCAGGTGAACCCGAACCAGTGAAAGGAAGCACCACTGTTCCAGGAAGCAAGCAAGAAACCCTAAGGTCTCTCGTCACTGGCCTTATCTTATTAGCCAACGACTTATGTTGAAGATCGTGACACAGAAGAACAGAAGAGAGGGCAAGCTTGGCTCCCCTCTGCCTGGCCTGGCTTCCTCGCCACAGCCCGTGGGTGGAGGGTGTTGGCCGAACGCACCCGTTCTGCATGGTTCGAGGTGTGAGGTGCAAGGTGCAGATGTCCTCCAGGAGCCCAGCTCCGTAACATAGGGGATTTCACGAAAATGCAACATGCTCTTGTGCTTGCATTTAAAAATAATTATGTTGCTACTAGGCGATAAGAGATGATTGGTAGAATCCGTGCCAAGAATTTTACGTGTTGATTGCTTGTTACTTTGAATGGCATGGGAAATGCGAGGTACTGTGGCAAGACAAGGGAGAGGCTAGGGGAAAAGGGGAAAGCTTTGCATTTCCTGTTTTTGTTTTATATTTATTATTATTATTATTATTAAAAGATTTTATTTATTTATTTGACAGAGATAGAGACAGCCAGCGAGAGAGGGAACACAAGCAGGGGGAGTGGGAGAGGAAGAAGCAGGCTCCCAGCAGAGGAGCCTGACGTGGGGCTCGATCCTGTAACGCAGGGATCACGCCCTGAGCCGAAGGCAGACGCTTAACCGATGTGCCACCCAGGCGCCCCTATTATTATTTTTTTATTTTTAAAAAGATTTTATTTTATTTGACAGTGAGAGCAAGAGATCACAAGCAGGGTGAGCAGCAGACGGAGAGGGAGAAGCAGGCTCCCCACTGAGCAGGAAGCCTGACACGGGACTTGGTCCCGGGACCCTGAGATCATGACCTGAGCTGAAGGTAGACCCTTCACCGATTGAGCCACCCAGGCACCCCAACATTTCCTGTTTTTTAACAGAGGACCCCACATTTTCATTTTGCACCGGGGCCTGAAAATTATGTAGCCGGCCTCGTATAGAGCCTCCCCCATTGGTGGGATTGTAAACGACCCTAGCGTGCTTGCCCCACAACAGGGCTTCTTCAAACATGAGCCTCACTCTCATCCACTTCCTCCTCCTCTGGCCTCAGTGACCCCCCATAACCCCTCTGCCCATCCCTTCCTACCGTACCTTACCTGCGTGCTGTCATTGGCCCCCCTGTTCGGCCAGCAGTCCCACAGCTGCTCAGAGTGGCACAGTCTGGGTTGGCTGGGCCCCCACCCTCTCCTTAATCCACTCGCCTCCCCTTTGCTCACCTCAGCGCCCCCCTAAAATCTCACCATCTCTTCCAGTGGAGACCCAAAATGAAAACCACTCTGGCATCCCTCCAGCTGCCCGCAGCCCTCTTCCCTTTAGGAGCCAACCTGGTGCCCACTTCCCAGGCACAGAGGAAACTCTGCCCTCCACAGGCCAGCACCAGACCCTCTCTACCTCCCGGAGGACCCCTTGTTCCTTGCAGTCACCAGCCACTCTCAGCTGCCTTGACCTCCTAAAGCACCTGGCCTCGCCGACATCCCCAACTGTTTGAAATCCTTTTGTCTTAACCCATACCCAGGTTTGTCAAACCAGGGACGGTAAGACACACGGATACAGAAAGCAAGAACTTTGTCTTCGCAGTCGCCCAGGAGCTAGAGGCAGGGCACGCCCCACAGGGCCACAAAGGGAAACCCCAGGCTCGGACAGGAGGCAGAGGGAGTGAGGGGAAAACAGAAGACAGAGCCTTTAGTGTGATCTCCCAGGGAAAAGCAAGTCAGGGCAGGGTAAGATTTAGGGCTGGCTAGTTTGAATAATTTCAGCGGACTCCAGAGTGTGGGTGTTGTTCTTAGTTGCGTGGTACACGGCCCTGGGGTTGGTTGGACAGAGGAACATTGGCCGTGAGTGTAGAGCCCGATCAAGGAGGGATCTGCGCTGTGAGTTTCACACTGGCTGACTTGCGCAGGAAATGGGAGCTCCATGGGAGTCGGGTACTGTCACTAGGAATGAGCTAACCCTGGGACCCAGTGTCTGCAGGGTGAGCAAGGCCCCGGATGGCAAAGCACCAGCAAACACAGAGCATAAAAAGACATGATTAATACACTCTTTCACCTTGTATCTCCACTCACCTTTTTCCCTGTATCTCTGTCCTCCTCCTGTGGCCGTCCCATGCTCCCTGTCCCCTGGTCCGGACTCATCACATCCATCCTATGCCTGCCCAGATTCGCGGAGGGAGAAGTGACAGAGCCAGAAGCCGAATGCAAAGAATCCCTGTGCTAGGACACCTCTGTCTGCTAGTTTGCAAAGATGTCCAACACTCATCGTTCATTTCAAAAGCAAGGAACACATTTGTAAAAATGTTCATGTGTAGGGAAAGCTGGGTGTCGGGGATTCAGGAACTCTCCTCACTGACTTTGCACCTTTTCTGTGGACCTAAAATCATTCCAAAATTTAAAAAAAAAAGTTTATTAAGAAAAAAATGTCTCTAGGAGATTCTTGTACAAGCACCCATGTTTATAGCAACATTATCCACAATAGCCATGGTTAGAAGTCACTTAAGTGTCCATCGGCAGGTGAATGGACACACAAAACGTGGTCCATCCACACAATGGACTGTTATCCAGCCCTGAAAAGGAAGGGAATTCTGACACCTGCTACATGGATGAAACTCGAGGACATTACGTTCAATGAAATAAATCAGTCACGAAAGAACAAATACTGTAGGATTCCCCTTATATGAGGTCCCTAGAGGGGTGACATCCATAGACACAGAAAGCAGATAGTGGGAGCCCGGGGTCTGAGGAGGTGGGTGCAGGGGCCATATTGAATGTGAATAGTTTCAGTTTTGCAAGATCAAAAGAGTCCTGGAGGTGGGTGGTGGTGACAGTTGAGCAACAGTGTGAATATACTTAGTGCTACTGAGCTCTGCACTTGAAAAAATGTTCTTCTTCCTGCCTAGTGCCAGCCCCATTCCCGGGAGCATCAGTCAATATTTGCCAATGATGTTATCTATCAGGGCATCAGCAGGGACATGGCAGAGGCTGCAGGGGGGCTGACTTCCAAGATACCTGGGTCATGCAACTCAGCTGGTGCTTAGCTCACAGAGCCCTTATCCCCGGGCACCGACTCTGCGTGTCAGAGAACCCTCAGTGTCCACACCGCTGCAAATAGACTGAGGGGAAAAAGAAGGCAGTTGGTTTTTCCTGAAAGGGGCTATCAGGTGACCTGGTCAGGGTCGCCTGGGTGGCTCAGCGGGTTAAGCGTCTGACTCTTGATTTTGGCTTGTGTCCTGATCTCAGGGTCGTGGGATCGAGCCCTGTGCCTGGCTCCACGCTGAGCATGGAGCTTGGTTAAAATTCTCTCTCCCTCTCCCTCTGCCCCTCCCACTCCTCTATCAAAAAAAGAAAAAAAGAGGTGATATTGTCAGAGGAAGGGCCAGGCTGTGACCCACCTTGGGAAGGGAGGAGTTTTGCCTCTGAGGGCTTCTCTCCTATCCCTCTTGCCTTCCCCTCATCTCCTGCAGGGGAGACTAAAGGGCTTTTTTTTTTTTTTTTTTTTTTTGGCCAGGAAAACAACCCCAAACCACAAAACACAGGCAGGTGAGCAAGTGGGCATGGCAGGGGTTGGGGGGGCGGGGCGTGGAAAGATTGCCCTCTAGGAGCGATGGGAGATCCCCAGAGAAGAGAAAAGGCATGTGGAGCCCCCAGGCATGTGGACTGTGGGAGTTTAGACACAGCAGTCAATGATCATGATATGACTAGTTGCAATGTATCTAAGCTCCCCAAGGGAAGGGGCAGGAAGCCCCCCCATTCTAACATAGGGTGCCTTTGGGGCGCCTGGCTGCCTCAGTCCATAGAGCATGTGACTCTTGATCTTGCGTTCAGGGAGATCGAGCCCCATGCTGGGCATAGAGATTACTTAATAAAAATAAGTAAATAAGCTAGGGTAGCTTTGTGTGGTTGCAGAAGCTGTCCCTCCCCAAAGGCAGGAGCACACAGGCGTCAAAGGCGTGGGCTTGGGGTTGCGGGAAAGGGTTTAAATTCCAGCTGTGGGGGCGCCTGGGTGACTCAGTCAGTTAAGCCTCTGCCTTGGGCTCGGGTCATGACCTCAGGGTCCTGGGATCGAGTCCCATGCCCAGCTCCCTGATCAGCGGGGAGTCTGCTTCTCCCTCTCCCTCTGCCTCTCTCCCCCTGCTCCTGCTCTCTCTGTCTCACTCTCTCTCAAATAAATAAATAAATAAATAAAACCTTAAATCCCAGCTGTGTCAGCTGGGCTGCCTTGAGTAGGTTATTCAACCTCTTTGAACCTCAAAGTTTGCTCTTGTCCAAAATGGGGGTGACAGCGGTACCCGCCCGTTGCATGGGGGCCGCTTGGGAACTGGATAATGTATGTAAAGAAGAAAGGCAGCTCCTGGCACAGGAAAAGCGTATTCTGACTCAACTATTATTTTATAATTGTTGTTGTTGCATGACATCCCACATTCATATGTGACCTCAAATCTCTACGGGGACCCTAGGGGCACAGATTATCATTTCCAGTTTCCAGATAGGGGATCAGAGCTCAGAGACCTTGAATGCAAGAGGCTAGAGCTGTAGGGCAGACGCTAATAGAGCAGAGACTTCATCCAGCCCGCACACCTTTCCAGACTCAGGGACCCTCTCTTCACCCCAACTAAAGCACCAGACCCCAAAGGGAAACCAGGCATCCAGTCTGTGAGTGGTGTTAGCGCAGTAGAGCCCGGCAGAGCAGATCCCAGACCATGGCTGGGCCCCTAATTCCAGCCAGAACTCTTGGCTCTTTCTCTGGGTTCCGGGAAGGTGGTTCCTTGTGTCCCGCACCGGCACGTCAACGACCCCAGTTAGGACCACAGCTGCTTTCCAATCCCACCAGATCCCATCCTTCCTGCCTGGGGCCACACACAGTCCCCAACACAGGGCTGTGCTCCTGGCCAGTTCGTCTGCCTCTTGTCAATTTCCCATTAATTTTTCTCCCCAGGACAGTGTTTGACTTCTAGGGACCTGCGGGGTTCACTTGCTGGAGGCCCCACTTGGCCCATTCGGGGATGGGTGTTTCTGGAAGGCAATTGACAACATGTATCCAAAAGTTTAATAAATGGCCTTTGACCCAGAAATTCTACTTTTAGGTGTCAATTCTAAGACAAAAATTGAAGATTGAAAGTTTTAGCAACATATAGAATATACAGTAATATATAACATATATATATTACCTACATATCACATATTTATATATTCTATATATACACAAAATACATATTAATGTAGTTTTATAGCTATATATAATTATATATAATAATATGTACACAATATAGTTACATATATAAAATACAGTTATATCTATTATAATAATAGTAATAAATCAGAAGCCCCCTAAGTGTCTAATAATAGAATATTGGTTAAATATATAATGCTATGGCCATGCACTAGAGTACTATATGTTCATTAATTAAAAAAAGATGAGCTAGGTATGTATTTATTGACACAGGAAAATGTCTACTATCATGAAACAAAAAAGGTGGTTAGAAAAAGAACCAGGGGCTCCTGGGTGGCTCAGTCGTTAAGCGTCTGCCTTTGGCTCCAGGCATGATCCCTGCATTCTGGGATCGAGCCCCGCATTGGGCTCCACTGCTGGAAGCCTGCTTCTTCCTCTCCCACTCCCCCTGCTTGTGTTCCCTCTCTCACTGGCTGTCTGTCTCTGTCAAATAAATAAATAAAATCTTTAAAAAAAAAAGAAAAGAAAAAGAACCAAATATAGATAAAGCTGGTTATTGAGAGATGGGAAGAACTATGGGAGAAAAAAATGTTAAGGGACATAGAGGTTAAATCCAGGTATTCTAATAGAGAGGTTTCCAGAAGGAACTAGAATGGGCAAGTTCCAAGTGGCATGAATCATCTGAGTTGCTCAGTGCTACATTGCCAGTGCCTTGAATGGTGCTTGTCAGTTAGTAGGTGCTGAGGAGAAGAAGTAGGATTTGGAGAAATAATAGCGAGGAAGTTTATTCTCTGGTGAAATTAGCTCCCATCTGAGAGCTACTGGGTATGAGAAGGGAGGAAGAGATGCCATGTTTAAAACAAGGGATAGGCAGGGGAGGCGGGGTGGGTGGCTCAGTTGATTAAGCATCTGACTCTTGGTTTTGGCTCAGGTCATGATCTCAGGGTCGTGAGCCAAACCCACAAGGGGCTACACACTCAGCGGGAAGTCTGCTTGAGATTCTCTCTCCCTCTGCCCCTCCCCCCATAAATAAATAAATAAAATCTTAAAACAAAAACAAGGGATGGGATGAAAGCTTCTGTATTGGAGATCACCAGTGCCTTCCCTGCTGGGTCCTAAGAAAGCCAAGGGCACTCCCTCCATCCCCCTCCCCTCACCCCCTTACCCCCCTCATCCCAGGAGACTGGGCGTCCTCTCTGGAGAAACCTAATGTTCCCAGAGAAAAGTTCTCTAGGGTCTGACATTTGGGGAGGCAGAGCTCAGCTTCAGTGAAACTCCCCACCAATATGAACTCCCGCTCCTATTATTTTCAGCCCCTGTGCCTCCCATTCAAAGATTTAGAGAAACCATCAAAATGAAAAGCAGAAACCAGAATAAACATCAGACAAACAAACTCAGGAATTTTTTTTTTTAAATGCAGAGAGAGAGAGAGAGAGAAAGCAATGCAACCCCACCATTATTATCTTCAGAGAACTAGCAGGAGATATACTGATTAGATCAATAACGTAAGAACAGAATGCTGTTTTTAAAATAAAAAAGAGCAACAATCAAGTTCATTGCATCATTGTTTTTGCTTGGTGGGGGTTTGGAGGAGCCTGGGCTCCATCGCTGGGGAGGGGGCGTGGATGGCGAAGCTGGGGACGCACAGGCAGGGGTCCTGAGGGCAGCTGAGGTAACGGACCAGACTCCCCAGCAGCCATGTGGGTGGATCTTGCTAACCAAGTGCCCCATAACAGCTACAACATGGAAACAAGACACAAGCCTGTCAACTGATGAATGGATAATACCATGTGGTCCATCCTTCCCTACACTGGACTATTATCCAGCCGGATCGCGGAAGAAGTGCTGATACATTTCAACGTGGGGGAGTCTTGACTACAGTGAAGAAGGGCAGACACGAAGGTCACACACTGTAGGACTCCGTGGATGTGAAATGTCCACAACAGGCAAATCCATAGGGACACAAAGCAGATGAGTAGTTCAGGGGCGATGGGAAGAGGGGAATGCGGTTTCTTCTCGGGGTGATGAGAATGTTCCGGAATTAGATTGTGGTGCTGGTTGCACAGCCTTGTGAATATAGCAAAAACCACTGAATTGTACGCTTTAAAAGATAAATTTTATGGTGTGTGAATTATAGCTCTAGAAAATCAATAAATAAACGCATGCAGATTCGGAGTCAAACAAAAAACAAAACGCCCGTTGAGACAGGAAGAAAGAAGAGCTGGAGATAACACGGAACGGTCTGGGTCAGTGTAAGACACGTGCACACAGGATGATAGACATCTGGCAGAATCAGGGACAAAGAAAAAGATACACCCCAAACGCGCTACAAAGGGTGGGAATCTCCAGTGGAGGAGAAAAGCGAATAAAGCAAAGGAGAGCACCGTGATGCCTGCCCCCATCCCCTGGCCACCCTCCCTTTCTCAAACAACCCCCCCCAACATTGCATTGAATGACAGAAGCCAAGAGGGAACTTGTGAACTGTTTAGAAAAACAGTGAAAGGAACTTTTTTTCCCCCTAAAGATTTTATTTTTAGGTAATCGCTACACGCAATGTGGGGCTCAAACTCACAGCCCAGAGATCAAGCGTCACATGCTCTTCCGACTGAGCCAGGCTGGCGGCCCTGAAAAGAACATTTTATGTAGAAATCCCTGGGATACCTGAGTGGCTCAGTCAGATCAGTGTCTGCCTTCCGCTCAGGTCATGATCCCAGGGTCCTGGGATCGAGCCCCACGTTGGGCTCTTTGCTCAGCGGGGACCCTGCTGCTCCCCCTGCTTGTGCTCTCTCTCTCTCACTATTTCTATTGCTCTCTCTCTCAAATAAATAAATAAAATATTTTTTTTAAAGAGAACATAGAAAAATCCTAACCGTTACCAAATATTGTCACTTGATAGTAATGTACCAAAAAAAAGAGCTGTGGCGAGACATAGCTTCATTTCCAGAATTCCAGAGAGGGCCAATAAAAGGCATTCTATCAAATGAAAAAAACCCACATGGTCCTATTAGCACGGACTAAAAAGCATTTGATAAAATTTAGCAGCCATTTCTAATAAAAGTGACGTAAAATTTAGGGGCGCCTGGGTGGCGCAGTCGTTAAGCGTCTGCCTTCCGCTCAGGGCGTGATCCCGGCATTATGGGATCGAGCCCCACATCAGGCTCCTCCGCTAGGACCCTGCTTCTTCCTCTCCCACTCCCCCTGCTTGTGTCCCCCCTCTAGCTGGCTGTCTCTGTCAAATCAATAAATAAAATCTTTTTTTAAAAAAAGTGACGTAACATTTAAAGAGCAAGAAATTGAGGGGTGTGTGGTCAGCTTAGTGGAGCGAGTGAGTCTTGTCTCAGGGTTGTGAATTCGGGCCCCACATTGGGTGTAGAGATTACTTAAAGAGATACACTTAAAAAAATAAAATATAAAAGAAGAAAGAAGTTGCTTAAATGTAATAAAAGCAATTCCCCTAAAATCAACAGTAAATTTTAGCCTAAATGCAAATTAGAAAAAAGACCAACTCGCCAACTACTACTGTCATTCTCCAACTTTGTCTTGGGGATTCCAACAAATGCAGTAAGACAAGCAAATAAGACTAGGACATTCGAAAAGAAGAGATAAGGGGAACTCTCTTTGCTAACCAAGTGCTTTTAATGAGAATTTAGTAAGATGACTGCATAGAATAGAAATACTGTTCCACGCCACTGAATTTCTCTAGCATAAAGACTTGGAAATGAGGGAACACTGCATTTGCAGATGACAAACTACCTGAGAGTAAATTTAATGCAAACAGCACAGGTACAATACAAACAAAATTATAAAATCTCATCAAAAGAGAGAAAGCAAGATCTGGAGCAATGGAAACACACTTTGTGGGGTTGACATAAAAAAAATATAGACTACTCACAATCTAACTTACAAATTTAATGTGATTGCACCCAGCATCCCAACAGAGAAAGAATAATTATTTTCCTTGAAGTCCCAAGACAAATGTAAAAAAGAATAAGGGGATGATTGAATTGATAAGGTATCAGAATGGAACGAGTTAAGTAACTCAGTAGAAAAAGGACAGGGTGCCTGGGTGGCTCAGACCACCAAGCATCTGTGTTTGGGTTAGGTCATGATCCCAGGGTCCTGGGATCGAGCCCCATGTTGGGCTCCCTGCTTAATGGGGAGACTGCTTCTCCCTCTCCCTCTGCCCCACCCCCCTGCTTGTGCTTGCTCTTTCTCTCTCTCTCTCTGAAATAAATAAATAAAATCTTTAATTAAAAAAAAAGAAAAAGGACAGAAATCCAGGAACATATCCCAGCATATACTGAAATCGATATATGAAAAAAGTGGTATTTTAATTCTCAGGGAATAAGGTTTTTATTTTAAAAACCTTTATTTTAAAAATAAAATATTTTAAAAATAGTGTTGGTCCAATTCTGAACATCCATCTGAAAAAACAAGTAGATGTTAGTAAAGCCTCTGTTTATTGTTGATATAATAAGCAAAAATATATTCCAGATAGGTCCAATACTCAAATATAAAAGAATAAAAATCCTGCTAGGAAATCTAAGTGATTACATATACAATCTAAGAACAAAAGAGAGTTTCCTTAGCAGGAAAGGGAACTGCTGGTGGTAAAAGATACCACAAAATTTTGAAGTCAATAAACCAGATGACTAAAAGCATGTGAGAAAAAGACAATTCAACTGAAAAAAAGGGACAAAAAGTGTGAATAAGCAGTATACAGGGAAATGAATCCAATCACTCAAAATCATATGAAAAGATGCTCAACGGGGCTGGGAGTAAAAAAATGCATATTGAGGTAACAGCGAGATACTGCTTTCTCAAACTGGGAAAAACTTTCAAAAGTGCTAACACTCGTGGCTGGTGAGGCTGTGGGGAAAAGTACACACATACACGGTTGGTGGGAATGTGCTCTCCAAAAGGATTTGAATTCTTCACCTTAACAATTCTGATTTTTTTATACTAATTCTTTCCATGTATGACTTGTCAAGGGCAGCGTCTGCAGAACAAAAATTTTGATTTTCTTTTTTAAAGATTTGATTCTTAAGTTATCTCTACACCCAATATGGAGCTTGAACTCATGACCCTGAGATCGAGTCAAATGTTCCTGGTGCCTGGGTGGCACAGTCAGTTAAGCAGCTGACTCTTTGGTTTCAGCTCAGGTAGTAATCTTAGGGTCCTGATCTCAGGGTCATGAGACAGAGCCCCACATTGGGCTCCACACTGAGTGCAGAGTCTGCTCAAGATTCTCTCCCCCTTTGCCCTCCCCCACCTCAAGCTCGCTCGCTCGCTCGCTCTCACTCTCTCTTTCTCTCAAATAAATAAATAAATAAATAAATCTTAAAAAAAAAGAGTTGTATGTTCTACCAACTGAGCCAGCCAGATTTAAAATTAAAATTTTAAATTAAATTAAATTAAATTAAAATTAAAATTTAAAATTGAATTAAATGTAAATGTAAATGTAAATGTAAATTTTACTGAAGTTTAACATCATCCCTTTTACTTTAATGGATTATGCTTTAATGGATTATGCTTGTAATTGTATCTAAAAACCTATTACAGGGGCGCCTGGGTGGCTCAGTCATTAAGCATCTGCCTTTGGCTCAGGTCATGGTCCCAGGGTCCTGGGATCAAGCCCCGCATTGGGCTCCCTGGTCAGCGGGAAGCCTGCTTCTCCCTCTCCCACCCTCATTGCCCTGCTTGTGTTCCCTCTGTTGCTGTCTTTCTCTCTCTCTCTGTCAAATAGGTAGATAAAATCTTTATTAAACATAAAAAAATAAAAACCTATTACCAAACCCAAGATCACCTAGATTTTTTCCTACGTTTCCTTCTAGAAGTTTTATAGATTTATAGATTTATAGATTTATAGATTTATAGATTTGCATTCTCTTTCTAAGTCTATGATCCTGTGTGTGTGTGTGTGTGTGTGTGTGTTAAGATATATATAGTACACAATTTACCATTTAAACTATTTGTAAGTGTACAACTCAGTGGCATCCAGTACATTCACAATACTGTGCAACCGCACCACTGTTTACTTCCAGAACTTTTCATTATCCCAGACAAAAACGGTACTCATCACATAAGAACTCTCCACTCTCCTCCCCCTCAGCCCCTGGTAACTAGGATTCTCCTTTCTGTCTCTGAATTTGCTAATTTGAGGTATCTCGTTATGATCCATTTTGGGTTCACTTTTGTGAAAGGTGTAAGGTGTGTGTCTAGACTCATTTTTGTGCCTATGGACATCCAATTCTTCCAGCACCACCTGTTGAAAGGACGGTCCTTTATCCACTGAATTGCCCCTCCTTCTTTCCAAAGATCAATTGACTTTATCTGTGCAGATCTATTTCTGGGCTCTCTGTTCTGCTTCATTGATCTATTTATTTGCTCTTTTGCCAAAACCATAGTCCTTATTACTGTGGCTTTGTGAAAAGTCTTGACATTGGGTACTGTCAGTCCTCTGACTTTGTTCTTCAGTATTGTGTTGGCTAGTCTAGGTCTTTGCCTTTCTCTATAAACTTTGGAATCCATTCGTTGATATCTGGGACCTGAAAAAATCTATTAAAATTAAAAACACGCAAGCCCTTCACCTAACATCTCACTCCTCGAAATCTTTCCCTTAGAAATAGAATCATTAGGGACACCTGGGTGGCTCAGTCGGTTAAGTGGCTGCCTTTGGCTCAGGTCATGATCCCAGGATCCTGGGATCGAGCCCCGCATCAGGCTTCTTGCCCAGAGGGAAGCCTGCTTCTCCCTCTGCCTGCTGTTCCCCTTGCTTGTGCTCTCGCTCTCTCTTTCTCTCTCCTTCTGCCAAATAAATAAATAACATCTTCAAAAATAAATTAAATAAAATAAACTTTTTAAAAAAACTAATAGAATCACTAGCACATATAGGCATAGGTATAAAAATATCTATTGCAACAGTTTTTTGTTTGTTTCCTTTTCTTTTAGGTGGCGGAGGGAATAAAACCTGTAAACCCAGTGGAGATCTGTCCGTGGGCATGTGGTTGAATAAATTATGGTTCATCCACACCATGAATGATTATCAAGAAATTAAAAGAAGTGGGGCGCCTGGGTGGCTCAGTTGGTTAAATGACTGCCTTCAGCTCAGGTCATGATCCCAGTGTCCTGGATCGAGTCCTGCATCCGGCTCCCTGCTCTGCAGGAGAGCCCGCTTCTCCCTCTCCCTCTGCCTGCCACTCTCCCTGCTTGTGTGCGCACTCTCTCTCTCTGTCAAATAAATAAAACCTTAAAAAATAAAAATAAAAAAAAAAGAAATTAAAAGGAGTGGATTAGTACCTTAGCAGGGGGTCTGAGCAGTTTCCATAGATACCTTGGGTAAAAAAAGTGTATCCAATATAATTACATATTTATATGACCCCCAACTCTATTTTTGGTCTATGAATATGGACTTTTACTCAGTGACCAAGGAGAACAGCCTTGTCAGAAACACTAGATGATTAACTTGAAAGATACCAACATAAGAGGAAGTGAGAGAAAAAGGGGGTAATTTACTCCCTTATGGCAGGTAAAAATAGTAACTTCTCTCTACGCTAGCTCCGGCTGATAGAAATATAAGCACAACGCATGTATACAGTCTTGCATTACAAGAAATTAAAGGGGCATCTGGCTGGCTCAGTCGGAAGAGCATGTGACTTCTATCTCATGGTCGTGAGTTTGAGCCCCACGTTGGTTGTAGAGATTACTAAAAAAATAAAATAAGCTTTAAAAAGGTAAAAAGATACTGATGAAACTTCAATAATGTAATTTATTTAGCCCGTTGTGCCTCAAATATCATCATTCAACACGTCACCGGTATTTTAAAAAGCATTAGTGAGGCATGTTACATTCTTTTTCTCTGACGAAGTCTTTCCAATCTGGTGTGTATTTTTACACTTACATTTGGATTCGTGCTGGCCGCGTTTCAAGCCCTCACATGCCGCCTGTGGCCAGAGGCCACCATTGGTACAGCGCAGCTTTGAAGATAACCCATAGGTAGACCCAAGTGCCCCCTAGCGCCAGATTCGATCAACACCACCCTTCTTGGCAACTTAATCCTCCAATTTAAATCAGATTGTGTAGGGCTCCCTGCCTGGAAACTTCCATGGCTGCCCGCTGCTGTCAGGTCGTCCTCGTGCCCAGCTCTGGCTTTCAAACCCCCCCACCCCACCAATCTGAGTCCTGCTCACCTCTCCACAGGCAACTTCCACTCCTTCCCCCCTGCTACATAGCACGTGTCCACCATGCATGCATTTATTCATTCACTCTCATTCATCCATCGATTCAGCAAATGTTCACCGAGCATCCTCTGGGAGTCAGTGATGCTTGAGTTTCTGGGTCCAACAGTCCGCACTTAACTGACTGTATCCTCAAGCTTCAGTCTTCACATCCGTCCTTGGGCTTCATGCCTTTGTCTAGGATTATTAGGGGAACTCAGTGTGATAATAAATGTAAAGCACCTGGCACACAGTAGACTCCTAATAGATGTTGACTGCACTAATGGCATCCTGGAAGTTTGGGGGAGCGGCAGGAAGCTGCAAGGAGAGACTCTGACAGCACCTGGGGATGGATGGGACCATTGGGAGACAGGCTGGGCAGATCCCAGAATTCCAGAGAGATGGGAGCAGATGGCAGGGCTAAGGGTAGGTGCCCAGGTCCTACCTCCCCTAGCAGGACCAACCCACACCTGGCCCAGCGGGTCCCAGGCATTGCAGAAGCCACTTGTGATCACCTTCTGCAAAAAGCCCTTGATGGCCCCCCCTGCTGGCTTAAAAGAGCAAGGACGTCCCCACAGGTCACCCCCCCCACCCCGTTCCGTGTGCTCTAGCCATGCAAACTCACCCAGAGTCTTTGCTCATGCTGTTCCCTCTTGTTGGGATGCTCTACCCGTCCTTTCTCTCAATTTAACTCCTCCTTGTCTGGCCAATCTCAAAGCAAGTGTCACTGCCTTGGAGAAGTGTCTCCTGACCCCCACCCCAGCCAAAGTCAGGCCTGGGGCACCGGACACCTCCCTCCTGTAGCATTTACTGCTACTAGAATGTGAATTTCAGGAATCTGTGATTTGCTTGCTGCTGTATCCCCTCCCCAACCCACAGCACCCAGAACAGCCTGGTATACAGTAGGCACTCAATGAATGTCAGTTGAATGAATGTTCCCCTGGCTCTACAGGAGGGCAGGGTCTGAGTCTATTTCTGCTTGCCTTCCTGTCATCAGTGCCTGGTACACAGTAAGCGATCAATAAATGTTTGCTGCAGAAAGAAATGCTGACCCCAGGCCTGGGTCACTGGTCCCCTATGTCCTGGGTTGGCCATGTGGACACCGCACATTTCCACCTGCTTGATTTCACCTGATTTTTTGCAGGAAAATGACCAAAAGAGAGATTTTCTTTCCCATTTTGAAGATGAGGGAACCGAGGTCTGCAGGTTGGGAGGCACAGCTCAGACACACAGCTCGGACGCCATGTCTTGTTCTTTCCTTGACACTAATGCTGAGGTTTCTTCTCCATCAGGGAAGCTCACTGTGGTGGGCTAAGCAATGCACCCCCAAAAGATGTCCACATCCCAATCCCTGGGACCTGTGAATAGGTTGCCTAGGACCGAAACACACTTGCCGATGGGATTCAGTTAAGGATCTGGAGAAGGGCGTAGATCCTGGATTACCTGGGGGTCCAGGGTCATCACAAGGGTCCTCAGAACCAGGGGGCCGGGGTCAGGGAGAGATTGGAAGGTGCTGCTGGCTTTGAAGATGGAGGAAGGGGCCACGATTCAAGGAGTGCAAGCAGCTTCTAGAAGGTGGAAAATGCAAGGAAAGGGATTGTGCCTTTGAGCCTCCAGAAGGGTTGCATCCCTCAGGACACCTTGATGTTAGCCCAGTGAAAGCCATTTCAGACTTCTGACTTGCAGAACCGTAAGATAATAAGTTTGTGTTTCCTTAAAGCTGCCAAGCTTGCCACAGCAGCCCCGGGAAAGTTATAGACCCTTCAGCCTGAGGGAAAGTTTCCAGCAGGTCCGCAGGCAGAAGGCATCCGACAGGTGGCGCATGACCGCCCGCTCGGCATTCAAAGCCCCGTGTTGCGGGTACAGCCAGCCCTGCCGCTCCAACTGCCTCCCAGAAACCAGTGACCAGGTCCGCCCTCTCTGGCGGCAGGGAGACGATTGTAACTTTGGAAATGCGACAGAACTGTCAGAAATACGGGAAATGCGTGCGCTGTGAAACGACAGCAGCAACTATTTGTCCCAGAGCTGTTTAAACATCCAGACTTTTCTCTCCAACAAGAGAGAAAACAAAAACTCAGAAAATCTCTGAGTTCTCAGTGAATCGGCATGACTCCATGCTTCTGGGGCTGCCCTGGGGAGCGACGATGGCTGAGGGACAAGGCTGGCCAGCCCCACCCCTCCAGCGACAGAGGCCACAGGTGGGAAGGAGCCACAGATAGGGGAGGATGCTGGGTCAGACGAGGCTTCCAGGAGCCCGGAGGTGAAACTGTGGCCTCCACATTTTTTAAACATTGTGATGAAATATGTATAACCTAAAATTTACCTCTTACCCGTTTTTTAACTTCCTAAAATTTTTTCCCAACTTCATTGAGGAATCATTGGCAAATAGAATCGTATTTATTTAAAGTGTACCATGTGATGATGTGATATATACACATTGTGGAATGGTTTACTTAACATTGTTGTGCAACCATCCCCCGCCCCCCCCACTGTCTCCAGAACTTTCTCATCTTCCCAAAATGAAGCTCTGTCCTCACTGAAACACTGACTGCCCCTCCCCCAGCCCCTGGCTCCCACCATCTACTTCCTGTCTCTGTGGGTCTGACTCCTCTAGGGACCTCATAGAAATGGAATCCTACAGGAGCTGTCCTTTTGTGTTCGGGTTATCTCACTGCGTATAGTGTCCTCAAAGTTCATCCACGTTATAACACGTGTCAAAATTTCCTTCCCTTTTTGCTGAATCATATTCCGCTGTCTGGATGGACCACATTTTGTTTCCCCATTTGCCTGTGGATGGACATTTAGATTGCTTCCACCTTTTGGCTATTGTGAATCGTGGTGCCAGGAACGTGCGTGTTCCCCTATGTTCAAGTCCCTGCTTTCAGTTCTCTTGGGCATAGACCGAGATGTCCACCTGCTGGATGTGAGGACCCGCCATACTGTTTTCCACAGCCACTGCACCATTTTACATTCCCACCAGCCATGCACAGGCTCCAACCTCTCATCCTTGCCACCACGGGTCATTTTCCTTGGTTCTGGCAATAGCCGTCTCAGTGGGGTTGAGGTTGTGTCTTCTTGGCATTACCCCTGCTCGCCTCTCAACAGTGTGGAGTCGTTGTCTGTCGTCTTGTAGCTTCTGGCAATTTCCGATGAGACCATTCCCCTGGGACTTCCTCTTCATCTTCTATGTCATGACATTCCAGATGTGGCAGGTGCGTGTCCCTTCTCTGGGGTGTGTCATGGGGGGAGTCTGAGAGTCAGGAGTGCTTTCCTTTGGAGACACGTCTGTCTTCAGCTCAGGAAATGTTTGCGCGTTATAGTTCCATGGCTCTGTCTGCTTTGTCTGTCACAGGGGGGTTGGGAAGTCCTTCCCACGTGGAGGTCCCTGCCTTGGACCTCCAAGTGTCTTTGCAGGGTGGCCTACTTCCACTGGTCTCCCTGGCCAGCAGTCTGGCATCAACAGTGGCCAACCTTCCTTCCCCTGGACTGAGTGATGGCTCGACCCCATGAGGGCTAAGCCGTGTCAGCAGCCCTGAGATGACTCCTGATACTCTCTGCAGAGCTCGTCGTCATGGCCTGTGGATGTGCTGTTCCCATCCTCCCTGTCACTCTGGCTTCATAGCGGTCCCCTGGCACAGTGGTCCCAGATGCCTCTTGGACTTCTGCTCCCAAGTGGTTGATTCTATTGGGAATTGTCATCTCCCTCGTGTCTCTACTCTGTCCATTGTCCCTTCAGCAGACAGGCTGGTTGGGTGAAAGGTGATGATGGTAATTACCGAAGCCGAACGATGAATCCATGGGGGTTCACCATGCTGTCTATATATTCTCTCTACTTTTGCGTATGTTTGACATTTTCCATGACAAAAAGATTTCTAAAAAGCCTGCATGGAATCTAGTGCGAGATGACAGCTGTACCGGGCTATTTCCTGAAATGCTGTCTGAAATTACAAAAGGTTCAACAGCCACATGTGCATCAGTAGGTGACGAACTAAATAAATTACAGTTTAGCTCATTCATGGAGCCCCTGTAGACATAAAAAAGGATGAGCAAGTTCTCTCCAAACTGACAAAGAAATAGGACCATGGGGGCGCCTGGGTGGTGCAGTCGTTAAGCGTCTGCCTTTGGCTCAGGGCGTGATCCCAGCGTTCTGGGATCGAGCCCCCACATCAGGCTCCTCTGCTGGGAGCCTGCTTCTTCCTCTCCCACTCCCCCTGCTTGTGTTCCCTCTCTCGCTGGCTGTTTCTCTCTGTCAAATTAATAAATCAAATTAAAAAAAAAAAGAAATAGGACCACGATGTCTTAAGAAGTGAAAAGAGTAGGGGGTGCCTGGCTGGCTCAGTCCGTGGAGCATATGACTCTTGATCTCGGGGTCGTGAGTTCGAGCCCCATGTTGGGTGTAGAGATGACTTAAAAATAACATCTTTAAAAAAAAAAGAAGTGAAAGGAGCAAGTACGTTCATTGCAGCCCTATTCACAATCATCAAAAGGTGGAAACAACCCAAATGTCTCTCAGCTGGTGAATGGACACACAGATTGTGGCCCGTCCATACCACCGAACATCGTTCAGCCATTAAGAGAAACGAAACACCCTCATTCACTGTGATGTTGACGAGCCTCGCAATCATTCTGAATAGGGAAAGAAGCCAGATTAAAAGACTACATTCTGTATGATTTCACTTATTTATTTACTTTCACAATTTTTTTTAAGTAGGCTCCATGCCTAGTGTGGAGCCCAATTCAGACCTCGCACCCATGACACTGTAACATCAAGACCTGAGCTGAGACCAAGAGCCCAACGCTTAACCGACTGAGCCACGTGGGCGCCTCTAGGATTTTATTTTTAAGTCATCTCTACACCCGATGTGGGGCTCGAACCCACGACCCTGAGATCAAGAGTTGCATGTCCGCTGACTGAGCCCACCAGGAGTTCCTAAAATGGCTAATTTTATGTTACGTGAATTTTACCTTTATTTTATAAAAACAGTAAAAAAAATAATCATCGAGAGGCACTGAGTTTACAAGTAAAATAAGTTTTTACAGAAAGGGAAATAATCAAGGATGGAACAGTATACATAGGTGCTAACATTTGTGTTTACTGTTATTTTTCTTTTTTTAAAGATTATTTATTTATTTGAGAGAGAACACGGGAGGGGGGAGGTTAGAGGGAGAAGCAGGCTCCCTGCTGAGCAGGGAGCCCGACATGGGACTCGATCCTGGGACTCCTGGGACTCGATCCTGGGACTCCTGGGACTCGATCCTAGGACTCAATCCTGGGACTCGATCCTGGGACTCGATCCTGGAACTCGATCCTGGGACTCGATCCTGGAACTCGATCCTGGGACTCCTGGGACTCAATCCTGGGACTCGATCCTGGGACTCCAGGCAGCTGCTTAACCAACTGAGCCATCCAGGCGCCCCTGTGTTTACTGTTAAAGAAAAAAGAATATAGGGGCACCTGGGTGGCGCAGTCATTGGGTGTCTGCCTTTGGCTCAGGGCGTGATCCCGACGTTCTGGGATCGAGCCCCACATCAGGCTCCTCCGCTATGAGCCTGCTTCTTCCTCTCCCACTCCCCCTGCTTGTGTTCCCTCTCTCTCTGGCCGTCTCTCTCTGTCAAATAAATAAATAAATAAAATCTTCTTACAAAAACAAGAAAACAAGAAAACAGAATATGTATCAGAGAGACAGAGGACTCTGCTACCTCCCCTTGCCCAGCAGACTGAGGTTTGGGGCTCCGTGTCTTGAATTCAAATCCGCCTGTGTTCTTTACTGGTTGGAGGGCTGGGGTGAGTGACGTGGGGACACTGTGCATCATTTTTCCCACCCGTGCAATGGGGAAGATAGCAAAGCTGCCTCAAGGGTCTGTTAGGAGGGTCCAGCCCGGCACGCAGTGAGCACTCCATGAACTGGGGGGTCTTGTCATGTCCGGAAAACCGGATGGGGAAGCCCTCAGGGTCCAGCTGCCCCTCCTGGCCTGCGTCTCCTGGCCTGCGTCTGACCTCCTCTGGTCCTTCCCCTGCACCTCCAGGACCCACCACCCCCCAGCCTCATTCCCAGGCATCTGGCCAGACTCCCCGCCCATGTGCTCCATCCTCCCTGGCTCGGCTGCTTCCTGTGCTCAGACAAAGAGTGCTCTGTCCCCAGGCCACCCGGCCTGGGCTGGCGTAGCACCCCACATAGCACAGACTGCAGGCAACCCCTGCCACGTGTGTTTGTCCCAAATCCTGGCCCTGTGCTCCTGGGCATGCCCGCCACCCTGTCTCCTTCCCTTCCTTGGGCCCGGGCCAATGGACATCGGGGGGTCTCTGAGACCAGGACACACACAGTGGTGTCATGTCTGCCCAAGGGGACTTCAGGACTGCACAGGGGCGGGTGGCGTACGTGTGGGAAGAAAGAGTGGAGCTGGAATGACTCAGACATTCCATCATGACCTCAACAGGGGACAGCAGTGTGGGGTGTTCAGGGTAACAGGGACAGGTGACAGTTAATAGGAGCTGGGAGTGAAGGACAGACAGCGTGACAGCAACAGGTGACAATGAGGACACAGTGTGACAGCAACAGGTGGCGAAGAGGAGACAGGCTGACAGCGACAGATGACATTGTACTAGAAAAGCCCCCCTAGGGATGGGTGTACTGTTGGTAGGAAGGCTGGGATCAGTGGTAAAGGACAATGAGACAGTGTGTGAAAACGACGGGTGGCAGCGGGGAGGCAGTGTTGCAGTGAGAGATGACCCCCTTAAGACAGTCCCTGATGGTGATGGACAGCAGGAAGATGTCGGAAGGTGTGACAGGAACAGGGCTGATGACAAGTTAGGAACAACACAGCATACAGGACCTTTGCCATCTGTTTGGCCATCAGGTGACTCAAGGGACCTTTCCCTGGGTCTGGGAAATGCACCCCCACAAGACAGAGCCCATGACAGGACCTCTAGACACCGGATCCCATTTCCCTGGCCCCCTCTCAGCAAGGTGAGGACACACACCCCCACGCCCCTCTGGCCAGGCACCCCACCCCCAAATTTGACAGATGCTGGTGTTGGAAGAAGTGGGAGCCCCTTGGACTCCGTTTTGCTGAGGCTGGCACTGATTTCCGGTGTCTGGGATCATTAAGCCTTATCTGAGCCCCAGGGAGTAGAGAGGGAAGGGAAGGCATCTTCGTGGGACCAGATCTGTGGGCAACTGGAGAGTCACTCTGCTGGCTGCAGTCTCTGCGGAGGGATCTGCGTGCAACCAAGAGCACTTTCTGCGGAGGATGATTTCTGCCGCTTGCATTTTAGAAACCCTGGCACTCTGGGTGCTGGAACAATCGCTAACTGATGACAACGTCACAGCAACAAGGTGAAGGGGTAAAGATGACAACATGAATGGACAGGCAGCAGAATAAGCAGATAACAGCAAGGTGTTCTGTCGATGGGTGACGAGAGGGTGACAGCAGTGGGTGACAGGTGACTTTGTGATAGGGATTTGGGAATGCTGCACCATTGACAGGGAGACTGTGATGGGCTCTGCCCTTTGACAGTGTCCACTTTGTTGGGGTGCCACTGGGATGCTGGGGGGCGAGTGAGAACCTAAATGCCCCTTCAAGCCAGTGTGATGTAATGGAGTGACACCCTAGGTAACAGAAAGATCCAGGCAGGGGTGCCACTGGAAAGCAGGATGGCGTGGCAGTAGTGGGGGAGGAGGCACAATGACAAGGTTGCTTGGTCTTTGCTGTCATAGAGAACTTCCATTCAGCTCCCCGCCTCCTGTGTCTCACCAAACCCTATGGATTCCTTGTCCGCTGCTTCCAGAGAGCAGATAGGGAGAATTCTAGAACTGCAACACTGTCTGATCCACCAGACTTCCTGCAGGCTTAGCCATCGAAGCTTCAGCCACGCGGCCTTCCTGGTAGGGGACTGCTTCTCCCCACCTTCTGCATATGCGCCGGGCTGCTTCTGCCCCCCCCCCCCCGTGCTGATCCCCATGCCCATGCCCATGTGAGACACACCTGTTGGCTGAAGAGCAGACCAGGGAGGGCCCCGGGGCAAAGGAGCCTGGGAAGGGTGACAGAAGTGTCCCCAGAAGCTGGCTCATCCGTGACATCCATGACAGCCCCTGGGCTCCCACACTAGAATTCCACCTGTCGTGGCTGTTCCAGTTGATCCTGGGGGTTCCTTCCCTGGCGCACCCTTTCCCGGGAACACCATTCCCTCTGGCAGGATGACCTGAAGCTTGTCCCTGAAGTTTCCTTCTGTCTCATGCTCCCCCAGCCCATCCCTGGCTGCTCCCAGACCCAATTCTAAGCCCCCCAGTGCAGCCTCTGGCGTGATTCCCCTTCCTGGGAGCCTGCCACGTAGGGGGAGCCTCCTGAGGGCTCCTGGCCCCTGCTTACCTGGCCAGACTCCCTCTTCCCTTCTCTCCCTTTCTTTGCTCCCCCAAAGCTCCAGCCTCATTCAATTCCTGCATTTTTCCACACCCTCTGTCCCCTGGCCTTTGCCTGAGTTGTTTCCTCTGTCCTTCTGTCCTTCCCTCCCCTTTTCTGATCTGCTTCTTTCTACAGAACCCTCAAGCCTCCCATCCTCAAACAGAACGCTCCTTTCTTCCACTCGCCCACCCTGGAAGTCCCCTCTCTCCCGCCCAGGAGTGTTGGAGTCCAGGTCTGTCTTCTGGCACTCACATTGGGAGATTATGAGTATCTCCCTCACAGGGTTTTCAGTTTTTGAATGAGATAATGTGTATGACACCCTTAGCATCAAGCCTGGCACATAAGCATCCCATAAATATTAGCTCAAATTATTTTTACTATTTATTTATTACATTCCAGAAGCGCTGTGATAGGGACATGACCAGCACAATCAGCTTTGGGAATTTAATGGGGTAAAGTAATAATTTGGGAGTGGGGAGGGGCTTTAAAAAATTTTTTTTAATTTTAAAGATTGTATTTATTTATTTGAGAGAGAGCATGAAGAGGGGGAGGGGCAAAGGGAGAGGGAGAAGCAGGCTCCCCGCTGAGCAGGGAGCTTGATGCGGGGCTCAGTCCCAGGACCCGGAGATCATGACCTGAGTGGAAGGGAGGGGCTTTTAGAATTGGGTTTTGCCAGGTGTATAGGAGTTTGCTGAGTGGAATAACTAAGTTTCAGGTCCAACAAACAGCTCAGACTTGATCTCCACCCTAAGGGTCACTGGTGGTGTCTGTTCTCAAAGGTGATAAAGTGGTGGATGGAACCTAGAAACTTTCACTTGGAGTGTACGGTACAAACTGGCAGCTCAAATTCTGGCCCCTGAGAGAAACCGAGGTTAGAAAGTCTAGACCTTTTGGATTCTTAAACTCTCCTTTTTGAGAACCAGATGAAAAATGTGGACCCTTTCCCCAGAAAAGGCATCTTTGCCTAATGTTTTGACTACATTCCTAGGGGCCTCCCGATCTTAGTCTCGTTAAGAACCCAGGCTCCAGGCGCCGCCAGGTGAGTTCCCAAGTCACTTCTGGAATTCTCTTTGCTCGAAGGAAGGGGAGGTGGCTTGAGAAGACGAAGGAGGGCCTCCTAGGTGAGTCCCGGGACCTCCAGGCCCTGGCTTTCTTCCCGGCCGCCTCAAATCGGAGCCCCACCTCAGGGCTACCTCCAGATCAATTCCTATCCGAAAACGCGGTCCCCACAGCCCACCCCCCCCCAGACCCAGCCCCCAGATCCCTGCCAGGCTGGGGGGAGGGG
>NC_048221.1:5500891-5562136 GCF_002007445.2 Ailuropoda melanoleuca
GGGGGAGGCCGGGGCGAGGGAGGGGGAGGGGATTCCTTTGTTCGCGGTGGCAGTCCCGGGCCCACCCGCTCTCCTCTTGGCGCGGGACTGGGGCGCCGGCAGCCGCGCGGGCGCGGGCGGCGGGAGGGCTCGACCCGCAGGTGAGGGCGGAGCCGAGCGTGGTCGCGGCCCCGGGGGCCTCCATTCTCGGCCCTGCCGGGTGGAAAGAGCAGCTCGCGGGCCCCCACCTCGTGCGCGGAGCCCGGGACCGCTCGCTTCCCGCCTGCGCCGCGCGCACCGTCCCTGCTCATTCATTCGAGCACCTCCCGGGTGCGGGGCGCGGAGGCGGGGCGGGGGGTGCCGGGTCAGGCCAGGCCAGAGCCTCCGGAGGCTAGGAGAGGCGGGGAGGGAGGCTGCGCGGGCCCTGAGGCTGCCTGGAGAAGGCGTCCTCTGGGCGCAGACTGGTGTGGAACAGCTTGGAAGCAGGAAGGGGGTGCCCTTCCCAGTCAGGCCGACTCTTCTCCGCCTCTCCGCCAAAGTTGACAAGGGTCTCTTCCTTCCCCAAGGACCTTTGGGACCACCTGGTCAGGCTCTTATGTCACCCCAAGGCCCAGAGAGGGTCAGCCACCTGCCCAATGGCACACAGCATATTCCCTGCCCATTCCCTACCTAGGCCCAATTCTTCTCCTTGGTCTGGAAAGTAGGACCCGAAAGGGCCCCCCAGAAGGCCATTTATTCTACCTTCTGTCCCTCAAATATTCAGCTTCCTTCTTCCTACCCTTCACCTGGTCACCTCCTACACCAGGAGTGGCCCTGTCTCCATCTCCTCCCTCCCATCCTTCAGGTCCTGGAGAGAGCCAGCCACCTCCTGGGATTTGAGGGCACCCCCACCCTCTTCCCCCCTCCTCGCCTAGGCTTTAGCACTCACCCACCGCCAGCCCCTCACTAAATGCATGTTGGCCTTAGTGTGCTTATCCATGAAGTGGGCACAAAGGCTCTCCCTTCCCTGCTGGGTGAAGGGAGTGCCCCACCTAGAATGTGCACCTGCCTCCTATCTCCCCACCATCCTGTCCCCCTCGGCCCCCCCAGCCAGAATTCTGGGACTCTCCTCAATGCCTCCTGCCTCCTTTGGAACCAGTTTCCAACTCCTGGCGACTTCACCTCCTCATTATCCCTGGAATTCTGTCCTCTCCCCTCTCATCTGGACCCCTGCCCCAGCCTCCTCACCCGCACGCTTCCTCCCCAGCTCCTGCGAGCCTTTCCACACTCCAAACACCCATTCTGCTGCTGTTACTCCCACTTCGAGCCCTTTAAGGGCTCTCCGTCACCCTGGACCTACAAGTGGAAGCTCACTACACAGGGCACTCCTGCGACACCAGCCCCACCTGTCCCTCTCTCTGACTGCTCTCACTATGCCCTCTGACCCAGCACCCTGCTCTTGGCTTACTCCATCTCTGAGACATCGCACCTCCTCCAAGAAGCCTGCCCTGATTGTTCACCTGCTTCTGGGTCAGGGCTGGATGCCTCCCGGGGCCCCAGTAGCCCCCTTGCCGCTGCCTCCCTGGGCTCCCCCCCATTTCCCCGAGCCCCACAGCCACCCAGCACTCCTGGTTCTGGGTAGTCTGTGGCCAAGGGCTTCTGCTGGGCTTGACTCTGCTTTCTCTCTGCAGCCTCTGAGGGACACATTATGGTTCTGAAGGGTCTGTGCTTGGCAAGGAAAGGGGCTGGTGCTTTCACCATGGCCTGGGGCCCCCCGGCTCGACTTCTGCTGGCCTGGACGGCCCTGTTGTGCATGGTGGGAGTCCAGGGCCGCTGGGATAGGGCCCTGGAGTCTGCGGGTCCCGGACGTGCGCGCAGACGTGGCAGCCCAGGCGTCTTGCAGGGGTGTGTGAGAGCGGGCAGGCGGACAGGCCCTGGGGGGTGGGCTGGGCTGGGCCACTGGGTGGGGGGAGCAAGGCCCAGGGAACGTCCCGCAGGGCAGGGGCTCACCAGCTGTGCCCTGCTCTCCCAAAGGCCCAATGTGTGCGGCTCCCGTTTCCATGCCTACTGCTGCCCTGGCTGGAGGACGTTGCCAGGCGGGAACCAGTGCGTCGTTCGTGAGTGCCACTGCACACGGAGGGGCGAGGCTCAGGCAGGGGATGCTGGGGCAGCTCTCCGACCTGCTGGCAAGCCCAGCCCTGCCTCCCAGTGGACTTGGCCGGGGGCGTCAGGCTGAAGCACAGCATTGGCCCTCGCCTGTCCTCAGCCTCCCAGGCCGCCCGCCATGTTTGCGTCCTTTGCCTTACTACCTCCCTGTCTCTCTCCCTGCCTGTCTCTCTCTCTCTCAGTCTCTGTCTCCCCCCCCCATCTCTGTCTCTGTCTCTTTGCCAGTCTGTACCCACCACCTTGGGGTTCTAGAATCTGACTCCACTCCCAGGAAAGCCCTCCAGCCCCACACCACAGTCACTGAGCCAGCATCTGGAATCTTCTGTCCTTGCCGCGCAGCACTTCTGACCCAAAGAGCCCGTCTCCCCACGGCTCCAGCACAAAGCCAGGGCCTTGCCTGGGTGCTGATGGGGTGGGGAGGGCACAGGACTCAGGTCCTGGCCCTGACTGTCCCCTGCTCTGCTCCTGCCAGCCGTCTGTAGGCATGCCTGCGGTGAAGGCTTCTGNGGGGGGCGGGGAACGGCCCTCGGGACTGGAGGAGAAGGTTAGAGGCTTCCTGATGCCACTGGGGGCGCAGGCTGGTTTTGCCACGAGACTGAAAGGACCAGAGCTGGGCCAGGCAAGCCTAGTCCTGCTGCTGTTCATGTGCCTCGTGGGGCTTGTCGTCACTTCACTGTGTGTCCCTCTCCCCATCCTTAGGGTCAGCATGCAGCGTGAGCTGCGTGAATGGGGGCAGCTGCCGAGGGGAGTCCTGCCTCTGCCAGAGGGGCTACACGGGCACTGTGTGTGGGCAGCGTGAGTATCCCCCACGAACACCTGGCCTGGGATCCCGGAGGGCGGGTCTCCAGGTGCCACCTGCCCACCGCGCATGGGTCACTCTTCTGGAACCAGGGTTTGGAGGGACTGCCTCATCGTCACAGTCTTATCGTTGGGTCTGGGCCCGATGGTGGGGATTCCTGGGTGAAATGGGCTTTTCTGGGCCCCAGCTCCCTCTGCTGCTAGGGGAGCTCAGGCCACCCTCCCCTCTTCCTCCACAGCTGTCTGTGACCGTGGTTGCCACAACGGGGGCCGCTGCATCGGACCAAACCACTGTGCCTGTGTGTATGGCTTCACGGGGCCTCAGTGTGAGAGAGGTACCAAGCTGGGCATGGGGTAGGGGCCTGGGTGGATGGAGGAGGGCTTCCTGGCAGCCCCTGAGATGTAGCCAGGCCCTGGGAAGCTCAAGCTGGCCTCCTTTCTGCTGTCTCCGATACTGTGAAGGGCAGAGAAACTGTTGCTTCAGGGAAGGGCATCAGGGAGGGCTTCCTGGGGGAAGTGGTAAGTCAGAGTTCACGAGAGCAGCAAGCCCTCTTTTATTGCAACCCCTCAATGTCAAAATACTCCCATGGCTGAGGTGTGTGGGGTCACCTGTTGGGAGCCTTTGGCCAAACCTCAGATGACAGAAGCAACGATGTTTCACGGAAAGTTGATTCGGGGAAGGTGGAAACAGCTGGACACCCAGCCCCCAGGCTGCCCCATGTGTGGGGCCGAAGCTGAGTGGGTCGTTGAGATTCTTGCGGAAGATAAGGGAGGGCAACTTAGGGGCCACAGAACGCATGGAGCCCATGGGAAGCTGGAAGGAGAAACCCAACAAGAGCGGGCGTTGTGGGGCATGCCCAGGCTGTGAGGCTGGTGGGGTTTTGGCTGTGAGAGTTGTCAGACTGCCCCGTGCGGCCCGGGAGCCCAGGCCAGCGGCGATGGGCAGGGCCTGGGACTGACCCCAGGGTTGGGAGGTGCTGCGGGGGGAGGAGGCCCCCCTGTGGCTGCAGCTGTGGTGGAGAGGGTGTAGCTATGAGTCAGAAGCTGGGGCTGGGAGGATTACCTCAGCACGAGGGGGGTGCTTTTAGAAACTGGAATTTGGGCTGACCCGAAGGGGAACGGCTGAGGGGGAGGGAGGGTCAGTGGGGAGGGTGAGAAAAGGGAGGCCTGAGCGGGTGGTAGATGGTGAGGGCCCCCAGAGAGGAAAGAGTGAGGGGGAGTCCAGAGTTCTGGGTGATTAGGTGAGATTCTGGAATTGCTTTGGCTTGGGGGAGTCGTACCCATTGGGGACTTTTGTGCAGCTCCCTCTCCACACGGGTCTAGGGGGCTGGCTTTGGCTTCTCCTTCGGGGAGGGGCTTTCCTTGGTCCACTGCCAGCCCCTTGATTGGAACCATCTGGAGGATGGAGCCAGGAATCCACATCTGAGCCTGTGTGCAGAGGTGGGGGCACTGATGAGACCACCTTGGGCTGGGTTCAGGGTTCAGGGGCGTAGTGTTGTGGGTCCAGAGCCTTCGGGCAGATGCTGGGTCCCTCCCTGAGTCTGGGGGATTTGGTAGGGCCAGACACGCACTCACAGATGAGACAGGCTCTCCTTCTGGGTGTCTGTGGTCTCTGCCCGGGCCTGCAGGGAGGGTGGGCCTGGGGTAGTGATCGGATTCTCCAGACGTGCCAAGGGTTTTGTGAGCTTGGAGGTCCTGGCCTCGTTTTTGGAGGTTGGTTGGAGAATGCTTTGGGGAGGAGGGGTTTTGAAGGGTGAATGGGAGTTTGTCCAGTAGGGATGGGGACCAGCATGAGTAGAGGCTGCTGTGTTGGTGTTAGGGAGACTGGGAAGGAGGCTACGGGCTGCAGGGATGGAGAAGCAGAAGGCTCTGGGCTGGGGAGGCAGCTCGAGGTGAGCTGCCCAAATCCATCTGTCTTGCAGACTACCGGACGGGCCCCTGCTTTGGTCAAGTGGGTCCTGAGGGCTGCCAGCGCCAGCTCCCAGGCCTCGTGTGCACTAAGGCACTCTGCTGCGCTACCGTGGGCAGGGCCTGGGGCATCCCATGTGAGCTCTGCCCTGCACAGCCACACCCCTGCCGCCGAGGCTTCATCCCCAATATCCGCACAGGGGCCTGCCAAGGTAAGGGAGTCCGCGAGTTGGGATGAAGGCCCTGGGAGCCAGAGCTGAGCGGGAGCCCTCGAGGCTTTGGTTCTTCCTTCCGACGGGCCTGTCATTCCCTTGCAGATGTGGACGAGTGCCAGACGGTCCCAGGCCTGTGCCAGGGAGGCAGCTGCCTCAACACTGTGGGCTCCTTCGAGTGCCGCTGCCTGACGGGACACCGGCTCAGTGAGAACAGTGCCAAGTGTGAAGGTGGGCGATGGGGAGGGAGATGAGTGGGGTCCTCCTCTGTGCTCTGGACCACGCGGGCTCCCCAGCAAGGAGGAGGAAGAGGAAGGGTGGGGCTGGTGGCGGCCACACTTCTGAGCGGGCATCCGTCTACACAGATGTGGATGAGTGTCTCAGCGCGCCGGGCCTCTGCTCTGCGGGCGACTGCACCAACACCGTTGGGAGCTTTGTGTGCACCTGTCCCCGTGGGTTTGCCAGCAGCCTGGACGGCTCCCGCTGCCTGGGTGAGCTGGGGCCTGAGGGCGCTGGAGGGACAGAGGGCGGGTAGGAGACAGGCCCCTGGCTCATCTGTTTGCAACCCCCCCTCTGGCCTGTGGGCTCCTCTAGCCCTTGGGTCTCTGTGTCTTTCAGTCATCTCTGGAGCACGGTTTCCATCCCCTCTGGCATTCTGGCTCCCTATTCATCAGCCTTTGGATGTCAGACTCTCAGGACCCCAGTCTGCAACCCCTCTGGCCCTCCGCCTCTATGCGCACTGTAGCTTTCTGGTCCTCGGTCTTGAGAGGCCCATAGCCCCGCCCTTCTGCCCTCGCCACGCCCCCTCCCCTCAGCGCCGCCCACCGCAGCTCCGCCCCCTGCCCCTCGGACCCTCAGCCCTTCTGGCTCACTGGGCCCCTGCCTCTATGCCCCTCCAGCCTCTATCTCTGTGTCCTTCTTCTGTCCATTGCTTTTTCTGGCCCCCTGTCTAGATTCCTCTTTCCAAGCCCAGACACTTTTTCTTTTTTTTTAAAGATTTATTTATTTGAGAGAGAGCCCTCACTAGCCTGGAGAGGGGCAGAGGGAAAGAAGCAGGCTCCCCGCTGAATGTGAGCCTGCGGGGGGGCGGGGGTGGGTGCTCCATCTCACAACCCTTAGGCTATGACCTGAGCCGAACCCAAGAGTCTGACACTTAACCGACTGAGCCACCCAGGCACGCTCCCACACACTTTTTAAGAGTACCCATCCTCCCCCACACCCTCTGTTTTGAGCTAGGGAAACTGAGACCCAGAGAGGGGAGGTTTGCTTGAGGCAACTCAGTAAGTTCAGAGCAGACACATGCCCATACCCATGCCCTTCTCAGACACCCCCCCCAAGCCAGGATGAGGTCCTCTGGGCCATGCTGCCCCCTGGATGCCCACCCTCCTGTAATCCCCCACACCCCACCCCAGGGGCAGGGGACCCTAAGCTCTCACTCCTGTCCTGCTGTTTTGATGAACTCGCCCATAGACTTTAGGCATCGCCAGTGGCTAATGGGGCAAGCCAGGAATATGGGGCAAGCCAGGAATATGGGCCCTTGTGGAGGGGGATGGGCAGAGTCCTGGTTTGGGGAGAAGGGAAGGGGCTTGGCAGTTCCCCAGCATCACCAGGGCCCCTCTGGCTGGGCCTCTACCAGGCAGGGCTGGGAATATTGTGTTTGGAGTTCTGCCAGTGTGCTGTGGCCAACGCTCGACCTTCTATTTCTTCACCCCTGGGGGCCGTCATGGCCAGCAGGAAAGATACGTCTGGGCAAGTCCCCTGGAATAAGGGTCCTCACCCAGCTACTAAACAGTGGAGCCTAGATTTAAACCAAGGTCAGGTTGCCCCTGAACATGGGCTTGGGGTTCGGTCCTGGGTTCCAACTGCTACCTGAGCTGCTCACAAACTCTGTGACCTCGGGCAAGTGTCCTAACCTCTCTGGGCCCCAACTTCCTCATCTGTAAGATGGGGATCATGGCAATCCCTACCTCTTGGAGTCACGGAGAGGATTAAATACAATTTTGGAACGATCAGCCGGGGGCTGGATGTAGTGGGTACTCAACACACATTCACGAAGACAAGCAAACAGTGCGGCTGGGGCGCTGGGGGGCCCTGGTCAGGGCACGTGCCCTATAAGCAAAGACGGCATCATTTGTGTTAACATTCTTGCATTCTGTCTCTGAACCCCTGGGGCTCGGGGATCTGAGTTCCTGCCCCCTCTCTCTCTGTAGTAGTGTGACCTTGAATGAATCTGTTGACCTCCCCTCATCTGGGCAGGCCTTGCCCCCGTCAAGGGCCTGGGGCGTTGCTGGGAGTGCAGAGCCCCAGCTCCCACATGTTCACCTGGGGGTCCCCATGGGCTGGGGCAGGGGAGGTAGACAGGTTTGCATGTTGGGGTGCCTGGGTGGCTCAGTTGGTTTAGCGTCCTACTCTTGATTTCGGTTTGGGTGGTGGTCTCAGGGTCGTGAGCTCAAACCCCGAGTGGGCTCTGTGCTGAGAGTGTAGACTACTTGGGATTCTCTCTCTCTGCCCTTCCCCCTGCTTGTGTGTGCGCTGGTGCTCTCTCTCTCTCTCTCTCTCTCAAAAGAAAGAAATGTTTGTGTGTTTTCTCAGCTCGGGGCAGGGTGGGGGCTGCCGTCAGGGGCCCACCCAGCTAATGGAGGAGGTTTCACTGTGGGCCGCTGGCCAAGATTTGTGCGTTTTTAAGCTAAAAATACACTCTTTGAACCGGAGAAATCTGATCACTGCATAAAGCTGTTAGACTCCAGAGCAGAGTGGGATGGGGAAGGGTGTCTGTGGTTCTGCTGTCTGGGGAGCCTCTGCCTCAGTTTCCCAGGGCTGGAGTCAATCCAGCAGTCTGCTCCTTGGGCCCCTCCTCAAATTCATAGCCTCTTAGGTTTCCCCAAATGCCTGGGGCCGGCAGGTGGGGGCATATAGCCACAGATCCTGGTGTCCTCACTTGAGCGCCCAGCCTGACCTCCCACCAGGGCAGCCCCCCAAACCAAGGGGTCTTCCTCGGTGTGGTTGAATGCCCAGAGGGACAGGGAGCTTACTACCAGTGCCAGCTCTAGGTGTTGGAATTCATTTGCTTGGAACCAGCCCAAATCTATTTCCCTGGGATAATTTGGAAATCTTTGTAATAAAGATTCTCATTCAGTGAGCATCGGCCACGTGCCAGGCATGGCGTGCTTCACTTTTTTATTTTGGCAACATTCTTCCGACGGGAGGTGAATGCTCTGAGCACCCCCATACCAGGGATGGGGAGACCGAGGCACAGGGCGGCAAGAAATCCTGTGCTGCCGGCAGTGTTCGTGGAGCTGCGATTTGAACCCAAGTGTGGTAACTGATCCTTCCCACCCCCGTCGCAGACCACCGGGCTGGCACCTGCTTCTCTGCACTGATTATGGGCCGCTGCGCTGGAGACCTCACTGGCCGTTATACTCAGAGGCAGTGCTGCTGTGACAGGGGCAGGTGCTGGGCCGCTGGCCCAGCCCCTGAGCCGTGTCCTCTGCGGGGCTCTGGTGAGTGGCCTGGGGTTGCCCCCGCCGTCCTCTGCCCCTAGAGCTCCCTGCAGAGGAGGGGCCCTGGGGCGTGACAGAGGGCCTGGCCTCAAACTCTGCTTCCTTGCAGATGAGTTCCAGCGACTGTGTGTGCAGGGGCTCCCGCTGCTGCCCTCTTACCCTGGCCCCTTCCCTGGTCTCCCTGGCTTTGGGTCCAACGGTGTGGGTCCTGGCCTTGGGCCAGCTCGGCACAGCACCCATGGCTCCAGTGGGCGTGGTGTTCCCAGCCTGGGCGTCGGCAGTGCCCACATTGGTGAGGCCTGGGACTTGGGAGAAGGGATCCAAGATCTGAGGAAGGGGGTCCAGGCCTCAGAGGGAGGGCCAGGGCTTTGGCGGGTGGAGGTCCTGGCCTGGGCAATAGAGATAAAAGTACTGACAGTGGTCAGGGGGTGGGGCTAGGTTTGGGATCTGGGTCTCAAAGTCAGGGTTTGGGCCTTGGGTAGGGGTCTCAGCCAGTGTGAGGGTCTACAGTTAGGACACCACTCCAGGCCGAGGTGGGCAGGGTTCCAGCCTCCTAGTGGGAGTCCCAGCCCAGAGGCAAGGCCTCGACTCAGGTGCACCTGTTGTCCCCTCCCTCAGGCACAGCTACCTTGAACCAGACCATTGACATCTGCCGACACTTCACCAACCTGTGTCTCAACGGCCGCTGCCTGCCCACCCCTTCGAGCTACCGCTGCGAGTGCAACGCGGGCTACACTCAGGACGTTCGAGGAGAGTGCATCGGTGAGTCCCGGCTGGGTGGGCGGGGCCGCGCCTGCCGAGTGGGCGGGGGCTCAGGGTCCTCTGCCCACAGACTTCGACGAATGCGCCAGCAGCCCCTGCCACCACGGAGACTGCGTCAACACCCCCGGCTCCTACCACTGCCGGTGCCACGAGGGCTTCCAGGCGACGCCCGCCAGGCAGGCGTGCGTGGGTATGGCTGTCCCTCAGAGCGCGGGGACACGGGGGCTGCCTGGGCCCAGACGTGCGGCCTGAATCCCAGTCTGACCGACTACCACCTTCCCTCCAACGCAGACGTGGACGAGTGCCTTGTCGGCAGCAGCCTCTGCCACCACGGCCGCTGCGTCAACACGGAGGGCAGCTTCCAGTGTGTCTGCAATGCGGGCTTCGAGCTCGGCCCTGGGGGCAAGAACTGTGTGGGTGAGCTGGGGATGGGCGCGCGAGTAGGGGTTCTGGGGGCCCCAGTGGCTCCCCGTGAGGGCCACCTTGCGGGTCTCCCCTGCCACATCACCCACCTCCCTCCCAGAGACGGAGCCTCTGCTCCCTCTCCTGAACCCAGCCAACCTGCCTGAGCTCCTTCTTGAGCGTTGTTGGCCCGACTCACCCCTGCTTCCCTCCCTCCTGAGTTCATTCCATGAATCCCAGCGCGGGCTGTCTGACCCCAGATCGCAGCCCATCCTGGGACCTGTTGCATGGCAGCTAGAGTCTGGCTGAGTGTGGGGTCAGAACCTTGGGGAGTGCCCGGCTCAGGCTCCCCGTGGGGTTCCAGGTCTTCCACGGGGCAGCGGGTGTTGGCGCCTCGCCCCTGTTCCGGGCCAAGTGACGTGCCCATGCGTGGGTGGAGGGCCACATCTTTTTTCTTCAGTCCTCAGCTGATGGACATTTGGGCCGTTTGCACTTTCCGCAGTTATGGAGAATACTGCGGTGGACTCAGTACAGATGTTCTGGTGCATCTTTCATTCATTCCTTTTTGCTTTTCTGGTGCAGTCCTTTTTGTGCAAAACTGATCCTTTGATACTCGTTTCTGCATCTACATTTCCTTTCAATTAGACTATGTTCTTGCCCACTGTTTTCCCCTTTTCTTTGTTTTAAATAGAGGTGAGACTCACACCAGATAAATGTAATCATTTGGAAGTGAACATTTCGTGGCATTTAGTATGAGCCCAGTGTCATGCAACCACTACCGCATTTAACTTTGAACAAAATGTTGATGGGGTACCTGCCTGTGTGGGAGGGGAGATGCCGCTTGAGCGCCCTGTCGTGCCCCGGGGGAGCTCACGTTCCAGCAGGCAGACTGATATCCAGGCAGACAGAATCACAGACAGGCCACATGCTGCCCAGGTGGGGTCCTGGTGGCCCAGCCCTCACGTTCCAGCAGACAGACTGATATCCAGGCAGACAGAATCACAGACAAGCCACATGCTGCCCTGGTGGGGTCCTGGTAGCCCAGCCCTCGCTCTGCGGCGCCCTCGGAGAAGTGAGAGGGAGGGGCTGGTCTGCAGGCCTGGCTGGCCCAGCAAGGGGCCGGGGAGGGATCCAGCCTCTCGGGTGTCTCTAGATCACAACGAGTGTGCCACGACCACCATGTGTGCCAATGGAGTGTGCATTAACGAGGACGGCAGCTTCACGTGTCTCTGCAAATCTGGCTTCCTGCTGGCGCCCGGTGGCCGCTACTGTGTGGGTAAGTCTGGATAGGACGGGATGGGATGGAAGTGATGGTGATAGGCAGGGAGGGGAGAGGCTGGGGGAGGAGCTGGTGGGGGTTGCAGGGCACTGGGACCTGTTGCAGAGCCCCCGTGGCTCCCCTCCTGCCTCCCCCTGCAGACATCGATGAGTGCCAGACTCCGGGCATCTGCGTGAACGGCCACTGCACCAACACCGAGGGCTCCTTTCGCTGCCACTGCCTGGGGGGGCTGGCTGTGGGCGCAGACGGCCGCGTGTGCGTGGACACCCACGTGCGCAGCACCTGCTATGGAGCCCTGGAGCAGGGCTCCTGCGCCCGCCCCTTCCCCGGTGCCGTCACCAAATCCGAGTGCTGCTGTGCTAGCCCAGACCACGGATTTGGGGAGCCCTGCCAGCCGTGTCCTGCCAAGAACTCCGGTGAGCGTCCTGCTGCCTGACCCCACCTGCCTTTTACGTCCCTGTACACCTTCCAGCTCATCATCCTGGGGGTGAGAAGGGACGGGGGTCTTGGTTCCCATGGGTTTGCGGGGGCATCTCTCCACTGGTGCCTCTCTCCAAGAAGAGACGGCAGAAAATTGCTCTCTCCCCGGGGGGAGGCATCTTGGTCCCAGACTCTTGCACAACACCAAGGGGCCACATCCTTGGGAGTGGCTGAGGCTCGGCAGTGGCCACTGACCCCTCGTCTCCCTGTGCCCACAACCCCAGCCGAGTTCCAGGGTCTGTGCAGCAGCGGTCTGGGTATCACCGCCGACGGCAGAGGTACGTGGCCGTGGATGTCAGGAGCGGGCGGGGGGCGCTGTGTCAGTCCGCTGGGAGCTTCAGCAACAGGAACGTGTTCTCCCGCAGCTCTGGAGGCTCAAAGTCTGAGGTCAAGGCGTAGGCAGGGTTGGTTCCTTCTGAAGCAAGGAGGAGCCCTTCCTGTGGCTCTTCCGGTTTCTGGTGGTCAGGGGCAACCTTTGGTGTTCCTTGGCTTGTAGAAGTATCCCCCCAATTTCTGTCTCCGTCTTTACATGGGGCTCTCCCTGTGTGTGTGTGTGTGTGTGTCCAAATTTCCCCCTTTCATAAGTAGGCGATCATCGCAGTGGAATGGATTGGGAGTCTACCCCCATGACCTCGTTTTAACAGGATTACCTCTGTAGAGACCCGATCTCCACGGGAGGCCAAGAGCTGAGGTCCTGGGGGTTAGGACTTTAACATATGAATTTGGGGAGGATACATTCTCCCACATCTCCTCTCCCTCCTGAGCTGTGTTTTCGGCCCCACTCACTCTGCAACCTCTGGGATTCTTCTGATCCCCCCACAACTGGACAGCCCCTACCCTGGGATCCCTGGCTGATCTCCTGTGGCCAGCAGGTCTCAGCCCAAAGTGCCTGACCTCTAGAGCTGAGGTGCAAGGAAAGGCAATTCCCCAGGTGTGTGTCTCCTCCTTTGTTGGCTGAAAACACACACACACAGAAACAGCCTGTCTGCCTGAGTGGAAAACAAAGGACTAAGGAGACTTGAGCTCCCAGTGACTGCTGGGCCATCAGGGGAGGGCAGATGTCTGGACCACTATGCCCTCATCCAGTTAAGGGCACAGGGTCTGGAGCCAGATGCCTGGGTTCGGATCCTGGTACTACTATTGACTGATTGAATAACCTGGGGCAAGTTACTTACCTGCTCTGCGTCGGTTTCCTTGTCCGCGAGGTGGGGGTAGTAACAGGACCCGTTGCAGGGGTGTTACGAGGGTCAAATGAGTTAATATGCACAAAATAGTAAGCCCCCTGTAATGTTAGCAGTTGTGATTACTTTTATTTTTATTATGTTGCTGCTGTACAAATTTTCATTCCATGGGTTCCAAACAAAGGACAGTCCCGCCCCACCCCCACCGCAGGTACATTTGGCAATGTCTGGAGAAGTACTGGGAAGGGTCCTGTTGGCATTGGATGGGTAGAGGGCAAGGCTGCTCAGCTTCCTACAGTGCCCAGGACGGCCCCACAGCAAAGAAGGGCCCCAAAGGGCCACAGTGCCTCGAATCGCGGATTCAGAGGGAAATGGGGCGGAGTCCGGCGGGAGGCGGGGGGCGCGACCTGGCTTCTGGAGGCGCTGGTGACCCAGGCGGCTGCTCCGCCCTCTTCCTGCCGCAGACATTAACGAGTGCGCCCTGGACCCCGACGTCTGCACTCACGGCCTGTGTGAGAACCTGCGGGGCAGCTACCGCTGCGTCTGCAGCCCTGGCTACGAGGCGCGCGCGGCCGGCCAGGAGTGCGTGGGTGAGCGCGCCGGAGGAACGCGGCAGGTGCGGGGGCTGCCAGCGCTGCGCACCCCTCACCCCGCTCTCCCGCCCCCGCCTTGTAGACGTGGACGAGTGTGCGCGCAACCACCTCCTGTGCGACAACGGCTGGTGCCGCAACAGCCCCGGCAGCTACAGCTGCTCCTGCCGCCAGGGCTTCAGCTTCCGGCAGGACACGGAGACCTGCGAAGGTACACGGTCCCAGCGCACAGCCTGCGGCGCGTGTGCGCACACACGGGCGTGCACGCAGACTCCCGTGTGGTGTGTACGCACGCAGGCGCACACGCGTTCCAGTACTTGTGCGGCGCCCTGTGTGCACACACGCGCTCTCAGACGCATGCATGCTGGGTGTGAGCACACATGCACCAGGCACACACACTGCGTGCGTATCACATGCACACACTGACATGCACACACACACCCTTACGCTCTGTGTGTGCTATGGACACACAGGCATACACAGACCCTTGCACAGGCTGCATGTGGTGTGCACACACAGACACATACTGAAAGGTGCATGTATACTCATTCACACTCATTCACACACACAGGCACATATCACACTTGGTCTCACAGTTATACGCACGCATGGGTGTGTGTACTCACACATACATATACCCACATTCACACACCCACTTATTCTCACACTTTACCCACTTGTACTCACAGTTGCACATTTACGCATGCATTCAGACATTCACGCGTGTGTGCGTACAACCAGATACTCAGTTACATGTATTGGTACTGACTCAGAACACACATACACCCCCATATTCACACTCGTAGACATGCCCACACAGTCATGCACACTCAGGGGCACACTCAAAGAAATGTGTGTGCCCACATTCTCACGCTTTCACACTTAGGCTCACAGTCACACACTTAGATGTGTGTTCACACACCCATGCCCTTGTGCATGCACACACGTACACACACGTGTTCGAGCATGCACACACTTTGCAGCAAGGTCCTTGTTCACCAGCACTCTCTCCTCCGTGCTCTCTCTGCATGACTCCAACTCTCCTCCGGGCCACAGCACCTTGTCACACCACCTCACCCTAATCCTGAGCGACTTCTGTCCCTCTTGTGTCCCTCCCCGACCCCGTTCAGTTCAGCCCCTGCAGCTGCCTGCTCCCCACCACATCTAGGCCTTGTCCTCTCTGGGCTTTCCTCCTGCCTCTCACTCTCATCTTCTCCTGGGCCGTAACCCCCTTGATCACTGATCCCCACTGTGTCTGTCCCATCACATTGGTCACGTTTGCGTGCTCACAGGACCCTGCACGTCAGCGCGTTTGCACAGGCATCCCACACAACTCAGTGTGAGCACGCGTGCGTGCGTATCTGCACATTCCACTCCTGGGCATCCGGCCTGCATGCGCGTGGCTTGTCTGGTCAAGTACACGCATGGATGTGCGTGTACCTATGTGCATCCTATGCCACTGAACCCTGGCAGCCAGTGGGGAGGAGCGGGCCCTGGGCAGCTGGGGCTCCCCCTCCCCCAGCTCAGGACCCAGTGGGCGGCTGTCCTTGCAGACATCAACGAGTGCCTGTCCAACCCATGTGTCAATGGCGTGTGCCGGAATCTGGCTGGTTCCTATGCCTGCGAATGCGCCCCTGGCAGCCGGCTGGGGCCCTCTGGCACCATGTGCCTAGGTGAGAGAGCCCTGAGTCCCATGGAGTAGCAGGGACCCTGCTGCCCAGTCCTGCGTCCCACCCTGGGGCGGGCTGGGTCTCTGTGGGTTGGCATGCAGGTGTGGGCTGGCGGGTGAACTGGGTCACCCCCTCCCCCGCAGACAGCACCAAGGGCACCTGCTGGCTCAAGGTCCAGGAGGGCCGCTGTGAAGCGAACCTGCGCGGAGCCTCCCTGCGGTCCGAGTGCTGTGCCACCCTCGGCGCTGCCTGGGGGAGCCCCTGCGAACGCTGCGAGCCCGGTAATGCCCTGGGAGCCCCCACCGCGTGAGCTCTTGGGTACCCCCCAGCTGTAGCCACTGTGGTTGCCTGGGTGCCCGTGAAGGGAACGAGGCTCTGGATGGAGAGAGTGACTCCTGTGCCCACTCTGGTTGTCCCAACCACAGACCCTGCCTGTGCCCATGGCTTTGCCCGCATGACGGGGCTCACCTGTGAAGGTAACTCCCTGCCCCTCTGTAGTTCACTCCTCCCCCTGAGCTGCACACAGACAGGTGCAGGTCATGGGGGATGCCTGCGGTCCTGAAGTCTTTTGAGGTCGAGACAGAGATTCCCTCTCCTTGGTACCTGGGTCTTCCCCTGAGACTCCCCAGCCCCCGAGGCTGACGCTGTTCCTCCCCACCTCTGCAAGGGCAACCTGGGTGTCCTGGACCCCCAGGGGAGCAGCTCCAGCCCTTGCCGCTCCTCCTTTTCTGTCCCCGCCCAGATGTGAACGAGTGCGAGGTCTTCCCCGGGGTCTGTCCCAATGGGCAGTGCCTCAACACTGCCGGCTCCTTCCGCTGCGAGTGTCCCGAGGGCTTGACGCTGGACGCCACGGGCCGGCTGTGCGTGGGTGAGTCCGTGCGGGGCCACCTGCCCTCCCTCCACTGCCCCCACCCCAAAGCCTGGAGGCCCCTCTTAGGGACAGAAGGGATTTGGGGAGACCTCCGGGACCCTCTGCTCCCTGCTCATTTCTTGCTGACACGACTCAGAAGAGGGCCTTTTTTGGGGGTTCACCCTTTCACGATTTCACCCTTTCACGTCACTGCCCTTTCACGATTCTCACTGCACGTGGTAAGATCTTGTGAGATAGCTTCTGCAACTTTTATTGATTCTTTCTCGTTACTGAAGAGTGCTGACTCAGGGTGGATCTCCTCACCGGCACCCCTAGCATGTCCGGGAATCTTTCTCAGCATCCGGGGCTCAAACACTCCTTCTGAATGGCACCCCATAAGGCTCAGAGATGGGAGATGTTTTCCCCCTTGGTGAGGGTTTCTTGGTCAGCATCTTGAAGTGACATTTCTTGGCTGAAAGCATATCTCAGGCAGCAGACGGGGCTCTCTGCCTGCTGTCTGGTTTCTTCCCGCAGTCGGCTAGGAGCCTTCTCGTTGGTTCCTTCTCAACGTTGCTTGCCTTCTGAACCGAGTTTTAGGTGTGCAGTGGGTCTCGCCCCTGGCCCCAAAATGTAACCAAGGAAAGGAGATAACCGAGTGAAGAGAAAAAAGCCACTGCCTCTCAGGCCCCGTGTGCTGAATTCAGCTGAACGGGGAGGTGCCGACTCCGGCCCTGTCTGTTCGGACGTGACCATTAGCCCCAGACCAGGGCACCGGGTACAGGGGAGGATCCCAGTGTGTGTCACAGGGTTCCCAGAGGTTCTCAAGGTTCTAGAACAGGGTCTCATCTTTAAATTGAACCACCTAAATGTCTGTTCCTTTTGTAAAGAGAGAGAAATTGTCCTAGACCAGCAGTTAGCAAACTTTTTCTGCAAAGGGCCGGGGTAAATAGTTTTGGCTTTGCGGGCCACACAGTCTCTGTGGCAGCTGCTGAGCTCTGTGCATAACGCAAAAGCAGCCACAGACAATACGGAAGCAAAGCAATGTGGCTGTGTGTCGATAAAACTTTATAAAAGAGGCGGACGACCCAGGGCTGTAGTTAGTGGCCCCTGGCTTAGACCCTTGTGTCTGGTCTCGAGGGAGGCTTGTCTGCTGTCAGATGGTTCTGAGGATGTCTCACAGATTAAGCACATGATCTGGAGTCGGATGGCCTGGTGTGAACGCGGCTCTGCCTTTTGCTAACTGTGTGGCCTTGGGCAAGCCAACTAACCCTTCTATGCCTCAGTTTTCTTGCCTGTAAAATGGACATGACAATAATAGGTTCATCTTGATGTTATTTTAAAGATTAAACGGGTTGAGGAGCTTAGAACAGCACTCAGCACATAGCAAGCACCTTAGCAGGACAGGTTATTGCCATTAAAATGTCACTGTTGGATGACATCGTTAGGAAAATGTCACCACTGGATGGCACCGGGGGTCAGCAGGAAGAAGTCACTCCCCTTGCAGTGTTCCTACCGGGGAGGGCATTTCAGACAGATGCTGTTGAGGGAGATCGTAACGCCCGTGTGGCAGCAGGTGCAGCGTGGCAGGGGGGGACCCGGTGACTGTCCCTCTATGTAGACATGCGCCTGGAGCCGTGCTTCCTGCGTTGGGCTGAGGACGAGTGTGGGGCCGCCCTGCCCGGCAAATACTGGATGGACGTCTGCTGCTGCTCCGTGGGGGCTGCCTGGGGGGTTGCATGCGAGGCGTGCCCAGAGCCTGAGTCCCCAGCGTTTGCCAGCCTGTGTCCCCGGGGGCTGGGCTTCGCCAGCCAGGACTTCCTGTCAGGCCGGCCCTTCTATAAAGGTGTGTGTGGGCCCTGGGAGCCCGGAGGGCGGGGAGCAGGCACAGCACAGGCGCAGGCCTGCAGGTGGGAAG
Organism: Ailuropoda melanoleuca; assembly: GCF_002007445.2. Classification (NCBI taxonomy): domain Eukaryota; kingdom Metazoa; phylum Chordata; class Mammalia; order Carnivora; family Ursidae; genus Ailuropoda; species Ailuropoda melanoleuca. The sequence continues at coordinate 5,518,563 of NC_048221.1, forward strand.
TGCGTTGGGGAGAGCGCAGAGCGTCCGCAGCGAGAGCCAGCAAGTCTCAGGAGCAAACCCAGGGACGCTGGCCGTGTTTGACCGACCCTGTGTCATGCTCCTGGCCGCAGATGTGAACGAGTGTAAGGCCTTCCCCAGCATCTGCGTGCACGGCACCTGCAGGAACTCCGTGGGCAGCTTCCACTGCTCCTGTGTGGGGGGCTTCGCCCTGGATGCTCAGGGAAGGAACTGCACAGGTATGGGCCCACCTCTGCCGCCGCGGGAGACGCCTGTGGGAACGGGGGCTTCGAAGCCGAGGTGCAGTCAAGAGCCCTTCTTCGGGCACCTCTTGTCCTGCCTGCCAGCCGCCTGTGGGACCCAGGGCAGGTTGCCGCCCTCTCTGGCCCTGAGGGACCCCGACTGTAGAAGGAGGGGCTGACAGAGGTGACCTGCAGGGAGAAAATTCCCCACCGTTGGCGGGCGAGCCCACCCCTGGGGCTCAGTTCGGCAGCTCAGGTTCCCACGGAGCCCCGGTGTCTACAGATGTGGAGGCCGGCCCCTGCCCCTCTCTCCGTAGACATTGACGAGTGCCACATCTCCCCTGACCTCTGCGGCCAGGGCACCTGTGTCAACACCCCAGGCAGCTTTGAGTGTGAGTGTTTCCATGGCTACGAGAGAGGCTTCATGCTGATGAACTGCATGGGTAGGTGGCCGCGGGGCCGTTGGGCAGGGTGGCCCCCGGGCAGGGTGATGCCAGAGGGTGTTGGGGCTGACGGGAGGGGTGGTGGGGACGTTGCTGTTATGGACGAGGTGGGAGGGGCAGGTGTGGGGAGAAGCTGAGACCCAGCCGGAACCCAGCGCATCTGGGTGCCATGCGGCGACATCCCCAAAGGCGGCTGGACTCGGTCTGTCATGCAGGATTGAGGCCTAGGGACCGAGATCTGAGTGAGTGCTCCCAGGGCAGGTGTCGTGTGAGAAGAGAAGGGCCCTGGAGAGAGGAGCTCCCCTTCCTCCCTTCCCTTTTTTATTCATTCAGTGAACATTTTATGTGCCTCTACTGAGGGGAACCGCCGAGAGCTCAGTAGCAGACAGACAGTCTCTCAGAGTTCATGACCTGATGGGGAGACAGATGTTAATAAAATGAATCCCCAGAGACATGCAAAACGGCCACTGTGAGAAGCGCCTGAGAGGGCCACGTGGTGAGGTGCAGTGTGGTCCTCAGGGATGTCCTGTTCTGGGGGGCTTGAGGTGTGGCTGACAGAGTGGGACTAAATGTGCTGAAGAAGGGCTGGAAGATCAGCCTGAAGGGAGAACAGCAGGTGCAAAGGCCCTGGGGTGGGCCTGAGGGGTGGAAGGAGATACACGAGACTGGAGCTTGCGGAGGGGGTAGCCTGCTCCCCACGCTGATGCCTGGACGCTGGCCCTCGCCTTCCCGCTGTGCCCTACAGGGTGGCTTCTCAGGGGCTCCTTCGGTGACTCTAGGAGTGTCAGCCTCGTGGCCCTGATTCTCCTGAGAATTCCAGCCTCCCTCCTGGGCTGACTTGTCCCTGCTCCTTTCAGCTCCCACTCTGTTCCTCTGGCTCATCTGAGCTTCCGGCGCTCCTGGGCAGAGCCGGGGTGACGGGGCCGGGGGCTGCAGGGAGAAGCTTCCACGAGCCACGCCACCCCCACCCCAGTCTGCGTCTTCACACCTGCTCTCTCTCGCACATGCGCAGACGTGGACGAGTGTGTGCGGGACCCGCTGCTGTGCCGGGGAGGTACCTGCACCAACACGGAGGGGAGTTACACGTGTCAGTGCCCCCCTGGACACACGCTGACGGCCCAGGGCGCCGCCTGTGAGGGTGAGCGTGCGCCCGGATGCGGGCGTCGGCGGTGTGGGTGAAGCAGCGGGAAGCGTGTTTGTGCGCGTCTGACGACGTACGTGAGTGCGCACGCGTGTGTCCGGCTCCGTCGGTGTGGGCGCGGTTGCACGCGTGACGCAGGAGAGCATGTGTGTCAGTGTGTGGGTGTGTATTTGCTCCCGGGTGAGGGTGTTTGCGGGTGAAGGGCTCCGAGGGTGTGTTTGTGTGTGGGTCTGTGTGAGTGTGCGTCTGGGTGTGTGTCGACACAAAGGCAAGTAGGGGTGAGAGGTGTGTTTGTGAGTCCATGTGAATGTACGTAGTGTGAACGTGTGTATGTGTCTACTGAGGACGTTTGCATGTGAGTGGGTGTGAGGGTGTGTGTGTGAGCCTACGTGAACGTGTGCATGGGTGTGTGTGTCTGGGTGTGCATCTACCGAGGGTGGGTTTGTGAGTCTTGTAAGAGGGCAAAGGGGTGTGAGTGTGCATTTGAGTGCGGGTGTGTGTTTGTCCAGGAAGTGTGCTCCCTGCAAGGGTGTGTTTGTGCGTGTGTGAGTGTGTTGGTGTGCACGTGTGTCCAACTGTCTCAGGGACACGTAGATGGCAGAAGGGTCCCCGCTGGCCATCTGCTCACACCTGGCCCCCAACAGCCACGTGCTCCCCCCACAGATATCGACGAGTGTTCCCTGAGTGATGGCCTGTGTCCCCACGGCCACTGTGTCAACGTCATCGGGGCCTTCCAGTGCTCCTGCCACGCTGGCTTCCAGAGCACGCCTGACCTCCAGGGCTGTGTGGGTGAGAGCACGCCCACCTGCCACACACGGGTGCCAGCCCGCCAGCCCCCAGCCCTGACGGCAGTCCTTCCCGGCCCCCGTCAGGCCCATGCCTGTCCGTGCTCCATGGCCCTGCCCCTCCATCTCTGCCCTGTCTCCCGCAGACATAAACGAATGCCGTGCTGGGAACGGTGGCTGTGACGTGCACTGCACGAACACGGAGGGCAGCTACCGCTGTGGCTGCGGACGCGGCTACTCACTGATGCCCGACGGGAGGGCGTGTGCAGGTGTGTGGGATGAGGGAACCAACCGAGCCCGGCCCAGGTGAAGCCAGCCAGACCGGGGACAGGCCACTGACCCCGTGCCAGGGTCCTTGGGGCTCCCCCTCTGTCCCTGCCTGCTTACAGTCCAGCCCTCCCCCTGCTCCCCCAGATGTGAATGAGTGTGTGGAGAACCCGGACATCTGTGATGGGGGCCGGTGCGCCAACGTACCAGGGGGCCACCACTGCCTGTGCTATGACGGCTTCATGGCCACACTGGACGCGAGGACGTGCGTTGGTGAGGAGCTGGGACTGTGGGTTGCAGGAGACAGCATCTGAACTCACACGCCGGGCCTTCCACAGGGAAGCACACGGGCGAGACAGACACCAGGCCCCTTCCTTGTTGCATGCAGGCAAGGGACACAGGCTTTGCAGCAGCGCTGGTGGCCCTGAGTGGACCGCCACGTGCCAGAGCCTGTGGGGTCATATTCATCATAGCAGCAGATACCCCGAACCTGGGGCTTTGAGTACGTCCCCCGAGCACTCGCTGTGTACCTGATACGCGCAGAGCTTCACACCCCACTCCCTGGGCTACGTAAGATTGCTGCACACCGAGGCGTTTTATGCATAATAGGGTGAGCAAGATGGGAAAGGCGCTCAGAACTGTCCCTGAGCCCTGCTTCGGGATGCCGGGCTGTTCAGGCCACGGTCACTGTCCTGTCCTGTCGCGGGGCATCCCAAGGCCTGGGGAGCAGGTGTCTGCCCCATCAGGGCAGGGCTGGGGCCAGAGTGGGGAAGTTCCAGGAGGGAAGAGTGTAACTCCCTCCCAGGAGGACGAGTCCAGCCCAGTGAGGCTTAGGGTTCCTGATTGCAGGAATTTTAGGGAGCACGACAGCACCTCGGATCAAATCAAACGGAATTCTTTCACTACTCTATGCCCTTCCTGCAGACCTACGTTGGCATAAAAGCTCGGACAAGGTCTGTAGGAGAAAAACCTGGCTAGCTTCACTTAGTTCCGTCTGCTTTAAATGCATTTGGCCACAAAATCCTTTTGGGAACACATGGCCGATACGTGCCACGGAATACGTGCTGTCACATGTTGATATGACATTCCTAGTCACCCAGGGGTGGAACCAAGAGGAGCTCCCCAGTCCAGGAGACAGGCAAGGAGAGCCTCAACGCGGGGGGCCCGCATGGCAGGGCACACTACCACTCTCATGCACCCCCTCCATCCTCACCTGCTTCCTCTCCTGTCACCCCACAGATGTGAACGAGTGTGACCTGAATCCCCTCATTTGCCTCCACGGGGACTGTGAGAACACGAAAGGTTCCTTTATCTGCCACTGCCAGCCGGGTTACGTCATCAGGAAGGGGGCCACGGGCTGCTCTGGTGAGCTGGCGGTCAGGGGTGTGGTGCCAGCTCAGGGGTCCTGGGGTCTCCCCCACCCCTCGGGGCTGAGCACAACCAGACCTCATTCTTCCAGATTTCCACAGGTGGTGTCTTGTGTTAAAGCAGGAACAGGACCCGGTCAGGCGCCCCCGGGGCTCCCCTTAGCATACAGCTCTGCAGGGAGAGCTCTGCGGCCCCAGAGGTCCCCGGCAGTGTCCCCAGAGATGCCAGCCTGATGACTTTAAGTGATACGGGGGCGAACATTTCAACGGTTCGGCAGTCATCGGTTTAGGTGCCTAGGGCTGCCGTAACAAATTCCCAGCCTGGTGGCTCACGAGCGGCGCAGAAATGTATTCTCGCTCGAGAATGGTCCTGGAGGCCAGAAATCTGCAGTCAGTGTGTGGGCGGGCTTGGCTCCTTCCTGGGGGCTCCGAGGGGGAAATCCGTCCGTGCCTCTGCAGACTTCTGGCGGTGGCCGCCAGTCCTCGATGTTTCTTGGCTCGTAAATGTGTCACTCCATTCTCTCCGTCTTCACGTGGGTTCTGTCTGTGGCTGGGTCCAAATTTCCTTCTTATAAGGATGCCAGTCATTGGAGTAGGGCCACCACCGTCCAGGATGACCCCATCCTCACTTGGTTACACTTCTGAATAAGGTCCTGTTCACAGGTTCCAGGAACTAGGACTTGAATGTACCTTTTTGGAGGACACAAATCTACAGTTATGCGGTTGTTTGAATGTGTGTTAGCATTCTGCGTTACAAAACAGCATCAGGTGCATGATTTTTTAGAGACTGTTGATGTAAAATTAGCTTTTAAAATACGTTCACCCAAGTAACAGTGCAGGGAGTGTGAAGAAATGTTCATAACCGGTAACTCAGGTAGGTGGGGGATGAACATTGCAAAGGTTGGAAGGGCGAAGCCGACTTCAGACTTGGCTGAGAATCGGAAACTCTGGTTTAGAAGAAATTCTGCTTTAGAGCAAGGACAAATGCATTAGGACAGTTACTCTTAAGGTCTACCCTAAGTCTCTCATGCTGCTATTTCAGATCACTGCAGAGGGCTGCTGGGGGTCATGCCTTTTGGGTTTTGGGGTTTTTCTCCTGGGCTCTGGGTAAAGGTGGAAGCTACTTGGGAGGGGGCCTTTCTGGGCCAGCTCTCCCCCAGGAGGGTCCTTGCTTTTTCCCTGCTATGGCACTGTCTCCCCACTCTGCTCCTGAGGCCCTATCTCTACTAGGCCTGGGCCCTGTGGGGGTGCTGTGTCCTCCTCCCCTCTCCTGGGTCTGACCCTCCTGTGACCGGGTTCCTCTCCTCACAGATGTGGATGAGTGTGAGCTTGGGGGACACAGCTGTGACAGTCATGCTTCCTGCCTCAACGTCCCTGGGAGTTTCAGCTGCAGGTGCCAGCCAGGCTGGGTGGGGGATGGCTTCGCATGTCACGGTGAGTGCCCGGGGGCAGGTGGTCTGGGCAGAGCAGCGGAGGTAGGTTGGGGGCAGGTGGGGGGCGGGGCGGGGCTGGCCAGGCCCAGGGGTGTCTGTGGGGGCCTGTCAGGGCCGAGATCGGAGGGTCGGTCTCCCTGCAGCCCCCCAGTGCACACACTTGGGGGCTCCGGGCTCCGTGTCGTGCAGACCTGGATGAGTGTGCCTTGCGGGAGGACCGGTGCAGCCTGAGAGCCGACTGTCTGAACACTCCTGGCTCCTACCGCTGCGTCTGCCACCGCGGCTTCACCGGGGACGGCTTTTCCTGTGACGGTGAGAGCGGGGAGGGGCCCGAGAGGGACAGCCACCGGGGCTGGATCCCCAGGTGCTCACAGCGGTCAGTGGGCTTCCCGACTCACCCCGATCCCTGCCCACACCACACACTGGGGTGCTGGAGAGGATGCACCTCAGCCCGTGGGCGCACAGGCCAGGCCCAGCATCACTGGGGGGGGTGTCTTCTCCCCCAGACTCTGGATGCACCGAGCCTTCTGGATGTGGGGAGCAGGAACACTTGCTTACTTCCCAGGGCCCTCCACCTGGGTCCTGCGTCACCAGGTCCCCTGTCTCCCTGAGTTGGGGTCCGATTTCCCAGTGCTTCTTGCCTTCTCCCTGGAACCCTGGGTGACCACAAAGGGTTTGGGACCATCTGCCCACTGTGCGTGGGTCCTGGCCAGCTGGCCCCCAGCCCTCTGCCTCTCGGGGTCCCGCAGACAGGGACGAATGTGCTGAGGACGTGGACCTCTGCGAGAACGGGCAGTGCCTCAATGCCCCCGGTGGGTACCGCTGCGAGTGCGAGATGGGCTTCAGCCCCACGGAGGACCACCACGCCTGCCGAGGTGAGGCCTGGGGCTGCCGGGCTGGGGGACACAGCAGGCAGGCCCCGGGGGGCGGCGGGAGCAGGCTGCCAGGTGAGGCGGGCTGACCTGGGGTCCCCACAGATGTGGACGAGTGTGTGCTCGGGAACCTCTGCGTGTTCGGGAGCTGCGAGAACCTGCCCGGAATGTTCCGCTGTGTGTGCAGTGGCGGCTATGAGCTGGACCGCGGCGGGGGCAACTGCACAGGTGGGGGGCCAGCCGGGCCGCGGGTGTCGGAGAGCGCCGGGGTCACTGCCTCCCTGCCCTCAGACCTCTTCTCGAATGTCCTGCTCTGGGGGGGCTTGTCTGACCCCCCCATCACCAGCAGCACCCCCATTGATCCCTGTTCCCATCAGCCTCCACCGTGGTCGTCTGTCATCTCCTGAGTAAATGCAGTGAATGACCAAACACGTGCTCCCTCCGCTACAGTAGTCAAACTGGTCTCCTGCTTCCGTGTTTAAAACAGGGGTCAGCCAACTCTTCCAGTAAAGGACCAGATAGGAAATATATGGCTTTCCAGCCATACAGTCTCTGTCAGCTACTCAGGTGCCTTGTAGCCGGGAAGCAGACACAGGCAGTATGTAAATGAGTGGGCGTGGATGCGTGCCAATAAAACTTTATTTACACACACGGGCAGGGGGCCAGATCTGGCCCACAGATAAGAGTCTGCCAACCCCAGCTTTGAAAGCATGTTCTAAATGTTGGCTCTGTATGGCAGCTGCGTGGAAGCCAGGCCACAGGGAACTTTCAAGAGGCAAACCTCTATGCCAGGTCTAACAGAGCCGGGAGGAGATGGGGTTGGACAGGGCAGGGCAGCCCCTACAGGCTGCTGTCCCCTCGGGCTTTCTTCCCAGGGGAGGCCATGGCCTCGCCCCACAGCCCTACATCCGACATTGAGGGTTTCAGCTTCCGGGAGGAAGGCGGGAGGGAGGGGGTCAGGGGAGGGCTCCCCACTGATGGCCCCCCCACTCCACAGATGTCAACGAGTGCGCAGACCCCGTGAACTGCATCAATGGCCTGTGTATCAATACCCCCGGCAGCTACATCTGCAGCTGCCCCCAGGATTTTGAGCTGAACCCCAGCGGGGTGGGCTGTGTGGGTGAGTAAGCCTCGGCTCCTGCTGGGGCTCTCACGGCAGCTGAGCTGGCCGTACCACTTGCTAACCTCCCCTTCCCGTCTGTCCAGACACCCGGGTCGGGAACTGTTTCCTGGACACGCATGACCGAGGGGACGGTGGCATTTCGTGCACTGCCGAGATCGGGGTTGGCGCCACCCGCGCGTCCTGCTGTTGCTCCCTGGGCCGGGCCTGGGGCAACCCCTGTGAACTGTGCCCGATGGCCAACACCAGTGAGTCCCTGGGTGAGGGAACACCGGCGAGCACGCCCCGGGACTCAGGGGGTCGTCTTTGCCATGGGAGGGACCCTAAGACCCAGAGAGGGAGAGGGGCTGCCCTGGGTCACACAGCACCTTCTTGGCAGTTCATCGGCTGTGCCTCTCTCCAGGTCTCCGTCTGCCATCCCTTCCTGCAAACACTCTGTGTTTCTTTTCACTTGCTTTCTCAGTCGGGCAGCAAACATTGAGAGTTCCTCTGTGTCCCATGCAAGGGGCTGGGGACACAGCGCTGCACACTGGCCCACACCCATAAACCAGTGGTCCCGGGGCTGCGGGAGTAGAGCAATTCTGAGGGTTTGTTTGAGGCTCAGTCATGGCCGTGGAGAGGAAGAGGGGAAGGGAAGCTTTCCCAGGACAAGGGGCTTACATGAGGTTTTGAAGGATGAGTAGGAGTTTTCTAGGTAGAGCAGGGGGAAGGGTGTGTGATGCAGTGGGAATAGCATGTGCAAAGGCCCCAGGTTCACACACCCGTCCACCTATTCAGGTATGTGTGTGTGTGTCTGTGTGTCTGTGTGTGTCTGTGATGTCCAGGGGCTAATTTGGAGCCACACTGGTCTGGTTTTGGGTCAGAAGAAATGGCCCCTCTCCACCCCCAGCTACTAGCACACAGTTCATCCGTTCACGTGTCGAATGTGAACATGTTTACACACACACACACACACACACACACACACACACCGGTCCTCCTCCCAGCTTGGTCAAGTTCTCTTGGCTCCAAGAGGCTCAGGAGGTAAGGAGATGGAGTTGGGGTGGTAGAAGGATGAATGGCCCCATCCTGGAGCCATTTTTAGGGGATTTCAACTGCCCTGCCTCCCCTGGGCTTTGCCTAAATGCCCCTCCCCACAGCCCCTCAGAAGAGCCTGTTTCCCTTGCAGCTGAGTACAGAACTCTGTGCCCGGGGGGTGAGGGCTTCCGGCCCAACCCCATCACGGTCATCCTGGAAGGTGAGTTCCTGGCAGACCATCCGCCCACATACCCACCTCTCACCCCCACTTCACCGAAGTGTACTTGCAGGGGCCCCACACCCTCCTGCCCTCAAGTCAGGCGGTGAGACTAAACTGTTCTTAGTTTGTGGTGAATTTTTTTGTTTTTTCTTTCATCTACCTTTTTTTCCATCTGTTGGTTTATTGATCCATCCTTCCATCCAACCCCCATCCGCCCATCCCTGCATACATTCCTCATTCCCCCCCTTCTATCCATTCATCCCCCATCCACCCACCCACCCATCCATCCACCTATCCACTCACCCATCCTTCCTTCCATCCCTCCATCCACACACACATAATCCCCCATTCCCCCATCCAGTTGTCTACCCATCCATCCATTCCCCTCTCATAAATCTTACATCCTTTATTCCTTCCTCCTTCCCTTCCTTTCTCCAACTACCCTCCCTTCTTCCTTTGCTCCCTTCCTTCCTGTCTTCCATGCATACATACATTCATCCATCCACTCATCCACCCATCTGTTCCTCCATCTACTCACTTACCCATCCATCTGTCCGTCCACTCATTCATCTTGTCATTGTCCTCTTGCTTATTCATCTGCTATTTTTTTGTATTCATCCACCTATCCACTTAGTCGCCTATCCAGTGACCCATCCATCCACCCATCCATGCATCCATTCTTTTTTTTTAAGTAAACTCACGTCCAAAGTGGGACTTGAACTCATGTCCCTGAGATCAAAAGTCAATGCTCTACCAACTGAGCTAGCCAGGCGCCCCTCATCCATCCATCCTTTTATGTACAGGGGGTGATCAGATTGGAGAATTCTGTCCAGGGGGAGCTACGTGATGGATGATAGATGGAGGGATGGATGGTTTAGAAGGATGGGAGGATGGACTGGGAAATGCGGAGAAAAGGGATGAATTCAGGGTGACACTGGCCCAGAAGAGTCTGGGTGCAGCCTCCACGATAGGCCTTGGTCTGAACCCTCCAGGTAGCCAACAGCTCTCAGGTATTCTCGAAGAAGCAGGTTGGCTCCTCCGGGGCCCCGGAGAGCCCAGGGCAGGGTGTCGGTATCCCCCGAGGCCTCCGCTTGGGCTTAGCTGCCACTCATGGCTTCCTCACTTCCTGACAGACATTGATGAGTGCCAGGAGCTGCCTGGGCTGTGCCAGGGGGGCGACTGTGGCAACACGTTCGGCAGCTTCCAGTGCACCTGCCCCCCTGGCTACCGCCTCAACGGGGACACCCGCACCTGTGAGGGTGAGTATGCACCCCCCCCCGCCTTCCTCCCGAACCGCACCTCCTCCCAGGTGCTGGGGCCTGCAGTGCCCCGGGGGGCCAGCTCTCCTGCCTTGCTGCCAGCGGGGGAGGCGGGCATCGGAAGGGCGGGAAAAGCTTCCTTGGAATCCCTCTGGCTGCCCTCTGCTCTCCTGCATCCCTCTGACTTCCTGCCCTCTCAGAAATGGCCTGGCTTTGCAATACCGGCTCTGCCCTCCCTCCTTGGGGCAAAAGCTGACCAAGGCCCAGCGCTGGGAGTGGGAAGGGGCAGACACAGAGGGAATAGCCACCCTGCTCCTTCAGACAGCGTTTCACCTGCCTCCTTCCTGCTCTCCTTTGTGCCTCATAGTAATGGCCAGCAGGTACCTGGAGTCTGTGACTGTGTGTCGCCGCCACACCGAGCAACTTCCGTTGTCATCTGTTCATTCACCACAACAGCCCTATGAGGGGGATGTTCCTTGTATGATCCCATTTTTCAGATGCAGCAACAGGCTCAGGGACATTAAGTGACTTGTCTGGAGATACCAGCTAGTAAGTGAGGGAAACCCAGCCATTCTGGTCCCCGAGTCTGAGCTATTCCAATGCAGTATACAAAGTCCGTCCATCCATCCATCCATCCATCCATCCATCCATCCATCCATCCATCCTTCCCTCTGTGTATCCACCCATCTAATTATCCATTCATCCGTCCATCCGTCCATCCATCCACCTACCTATCAATCCATCCATCTATCTATCCCTCCCTCCCTCTATCCATCCATTCCTCCATCCATCTATCCATCCGCCCATCCATCCATCCATCCATCCCTCCATCCCTCCATCCCTCCATCCATTCATCCATCCATCCATCCATCTGCCAATTCATTCTTTCTCTCCCTTTCAACAATATTAATTGACCAAATACGTGCAGCCAGATGCTGACACCAGCACACAAGAACAGGATATGTATCTTTTTCTCAGAGCAGTGCTGTTTAGAAACTCAAGGAATTGGGGAAGGAAGGGAGAGATCTAAGACCAAGACACCGATTTCCATGGTACATGGAGGTAGGAGCTGACACAACTTCAACAATCAGAACCCAAATACTTGAAATTTACTTCATTCCTCTCTACCTCTCCCGTCCCTTAGGATAGCAAGGGAGAAAGAGAAAGGCCCTATCGGGTCACCTGGGTGGCTCAGTTGGTTAAGCATCTGCCTTCGGCTCAGGTCATGATCTTGGGGTCCTGGGATTGAGGCCCATGTCAGACTCTCCACTCAGCAGGGAGTCTGCTTCTCCCTCTCCCTCTTCCTCTGCCCCTCCCCCCACTCAGGCGCGCGCACGCGCTCTCTCTCTCTCTCAAATAAATAAAATCTTTAAAAAAAAAAAAGGTCCTATCAACAATAAAGGTCACAGGGCTGGCAGACTTGAACCTGAACGTTGACCTTGGATGTGCAGCCTTGCAGGACCAGCAGTGTGCTGAGGGCTGCAGTCCTTTCAGCCCTCCCCAGCAGTCAGACTCAAGGGATGGATGGGACTTGTGCAGTAGCACAGGACCCTGTTCTCCAAAGGGCCCACACTCGGCTTATGCTTTGCTGTCGCCATCTTGAAATTCTATGTATCTCGAACAAAGAAGCCCCAGTCTTCATTTTGCGTGGGGCAAGTTCTGTAGCTGGACCTTGTCGAATGGCGGGTCTCCCCCTAGAATCGCTGGGTTGTATGGTGATTCTGTTGACTATTCTGTTTTGTGTGAGGAACTGCCAAACTGTTTTCTGCAGTAGCTACAGCACTACGTGCTCATCAGCAATGTGCAGGGGCCCCAGTTTCTCCACATCCTCACCAACACTGGTATTTTCCGTCGCTCAATGTTATACTGTCTAGTGGGTGTGAGGTGGCAACCGTGTGGTTTTGATCTGCATTTCCCTGATGACTAATGACTAATGAGCATCTTTTCCTGTGCTTGTTGGTCATTCGTATATCTTTGGAGTAGTGTCTGTTCATGTCTTCTGCCCATTTTTAAATGGGGTTGTCTTTTTGTTGTTGAGTTGTGAGAGCTCTTTATATATTCTAGATATAGGCCCTTATCAGGGCGCCTGGATGGCTCTGCCTTCGGCTCAGGTCATGATCCCAGGGTCTTGGGATCGAGTCCTGCATCAGGCTCCCTGCCGATGAGGCTTCAGTAGGGAAGACTTCTCGCTCTCCCTCTAGCCTTTCCCCCTGCTCATGCTCTTTCTCTCTCTCTCTCTCTCATGTGCCGTTCTCTCTCTCAAATAAATAAAATCTTTTTTTTAGAAAGACCCTTATCAGACCTATGATTTGCAAATAGTTTCTCCCATTCTGTAGTTGTCTTTTCACTTTCTTGATGGTGTCCTTGGATGCACAACAGGCTTTGACTCTGGTGAAGCCCAATTTACTTGGGTTTTTTTTCCTCCATCACTGTGGCTTTGGTATGATCTAGAATCGATTGCCAAATACAGGCCATGTCTTCTATTTACCCCTATGTCTTTTTCTAAGAGTTTTATCATTTTAGCTCTTACATTTCAGTTTTCTACTTACTGTGTTAACTTTGGTACATGGTGTCAGGGAGGGGTCCAATGTCATTCTTTTGCATGTGGCTATCCTGTTGGTGAAGAGACTCTTCTTTCCCCCGTTGAATGGTCTTGGACCCCCTGTTGAAAATCACGTGACAGATGGTTTATTTCTGGACTCTCATTTCTATTCCATTGATTTATATGTCTACCCTTCTAACAGCACCCCACTGTCCTGATTATGGGAGCATTGTAAGTTTTGAAATTGGAAAGTGTGAGCCCTCCAAATTTGTTTTTCCTTTTGCTGGACGGTTTTGGGTAGGCGGGGTCCCTTGCAATTCCATATGAATTCAGGATCAGCTTTTCCATTTCTGCAAAATGAAATCATTAGGATTTTGACAGGGGATTGCATAGAAACTGGGAATTGCTTTGGCGACTACTGCCATTTTAACAGCGTTAAATCTCCAGACCCATGTACACAGAGGGTCTTTCCATTTCTGTAGGTCGTCTTTAATTTTTTTGCAGTGATGTTTTGTAGTTTTCCGTGTTCAACTCTTGCACCTCTTTGGTTTAACCTGTTCTTAAGCATTTAATTTTTTGGACGCTATAATAAGCAGAATTCTTTAAAGTGTCCTTTTCGATTACTCATTGGCAGGATACAGGAAGGAGTAGAGCTGATATTTGTGTGTTGGTCTTATATTCTGCAATTATATTGACCTCACTTATTAATTATCTCTGACAGTTTTTGTTTTATGGAGTCTTTTTTTTTTTAAGGTTTTATTTTTAAGCAATCTCTACACCTCACATGGGGCTCGAACTCACAACCATGAGATCAAGAGTCGTGTGCTCCACTGACTGAGCCAGCCAGGCACCCCTTTGTCTTGTGGTCTCTTTAGGATATGTTACGCAACAGATTCCATGGTTGTTGTAAGTTTTTGCCTGGATTCCAGAGTTCTGCGAAAAGTTGATTTTGTCAGTTTTTACCAGCTTAGTAGTTTTCGTGGAGGAATAGAGGCTGGCCTTCCTCACTCTGCCGTCTTTGGGGATGCCTGTCCTAGCATGCTAATATCCCACCATCCGTTTTTGCACAGCCCATTAGCTAAGAATGCTTTTTACATTTTTTAAATGGTTAAAGAAAATCAAAAGAAGAGGGATATTTTGCGATACGTGAAAAATACATGAAATTCACATTTCAGGTTCCATAAATGAAGTATTACTGGAACATAGACATGCTGATTTCTTTCTTTCTTTCTTTCTTTTTTTTTTTTTTAAGATTTTATTTCTTTATTTGAGAAAGAGAGAGCACTAGCAGGGGGGACAGGGGGAGCAGAGGCAGAGAGAGAAGCAGGCTCCCCAGTGAGCAGGGAGCCCAGTGCGGGGCTCAATCCCAGAACCCTGGATCAGGACCTGACTCGAAGGCAGATGCTTAACTGACTGAGCCCCCCAGGCGTCCCACCCTGCTGATCTCTTTACCTATTGTCTGTGGATCCTCTCACACCCCAGGGGCAGGGTGAATAGGTGTGGGAGACCACTGTTTGGCTTGCAGAACAAAAAAGTTTACTATCTGACCTTTATAGAAAAGTTTGTTGCTCCTGGACTAGAAAACTGCTCAGACTGAGAGTCTCCTTTTTTCCCAAAAATACTTGATGCGTGGGGCGTCTGCTTCCTGCCGCCTCGCATTTGGAAGCACACGTCTGCCCCACTCTTGGGTGATCATGTAACTGACCCATGGGCTTAGATTATATATTTTTCTTAATAGCTTAATAGAAGTGAGATCATAGTGAACTTTCCCCCCCCACTTAATGCCATGTTGGGTCTTTCCATGTCACTAAGATGCCTGCACCTTTTAAGCTGATCTTGAAACCAAGCTCAAGCCCATAATGAAGTGGCTCCACCAGATCCAGATCCGGGTGGGGAGTGATCCAGACAGCTCCTGGATGCTCCCCCTCCCTCCCCTGCAGACATCGACGAATGCTCTTCCCACTCGGGCATCTGTGGCCCTGGTACCTGCTACAACACCCTGGGGAACTACACCTGTGTCTGCCCTGCAGAGTACCTGCAAGTCAACGGTGGCAACAACTGCATGGGTACAAAGTGTGATAACTGGGGAGACAGACAGTTGCAGGAAAAGCACTCAGGTGTGGGAGGGACTTCTCAGAGTCTCCATGCTTTGGAAGAATGTGGAGAGGTGTGTTTAGGGGAGTAGAGAGAGGGAGGGTGAGTGTATGAGTTGCTGTTCAGCAGCAGAGAACAAGATGTGGGACTTTGGGGCCCAGGGCTGCCATGTATGGTTGTTCAGGTTGTGCACTGCCCAACAAGAGCTTATACTGTAAATGGCACCCCATGTGTCTTGCGGGAGAGACATCAAGCCACTTATTTTCAAATGGATCCATGAATAAGTTTCCATCCATCTGGCTTTTTCTTCCTCTGGCTTGGTTATCTTTTATCCACACTCCTCTTCCTAATCCAACCACAGACATGAGGAAGAGCATCTGCTTCCGGCACTATAACGGCACATGTGGAAATGAGCTGGCCTTTAACGTGACCCGGAAGATGTGCTGCTGCTCATACAACATCGGCCAGGCCTGGAACAGACCCTGTGAGGCCTGCCCCACTCCTGCCAGCCGTGAGTGCCCTTCCCCACCTTCTTTCCAGCGTGGTCCTTTTTAGTGCAATATTTAAGGAGGCATGCCCTGCTTAGGGCACCCACATTAGCTCTCGTCCTACGTTGTTCTGATGAGGGCTGAGGAGTTGAAGTTAGGTCCTAGTTGATGTACAGAAATCATCACTGTGAGGGTGAGCAAAGCATCCTTTCTTCAATTTTGCAGATTTGGGGAATTCAAAATGGGTCTGTGAAGCCTATATTTGTGGTGAAGATCCTTGAGCAGGGGAAGGGGCAGAGTCAGGCAAGCTCTGAGGAGGACTGCTAAAATGTTGGTTGGGATGAAGAAGGGGATTCCAGGCAGGGAACAGCATGAGCAAAGGCCTGGAGGCAGCACTGAGCCCCAGACCATGCTAGCAGCTGGAATGAGAACTAACAGAATGATCTAGCAGCCAGCCCAGGTATCAGAAAGAGCTGAAAGAGTAGGGCAGTGAGTGAAAGTGGGCAACGAGGGAGTTACAGTATTAGTCCGGGGGGCTGAATGTGTCTCCCCAAATTCATATGTTAAAGCCCTGATCCCCAGTGTGGCCGTGTTAGGAGGTGAGGCCTGGAGGAGGGGATTAGGTCCTGTGGGGGGAGCCCCCTGAATAGGATGAGTGGACACGTGAGGCAGATGATCTCCACCACTTGAGGACAGAGCAGTGAAACAGCCGCCGATGAACCAGGAGGTGGCTCTCACCAGACCCCGAATCGGCCGGCGCCTGGGTCTTGGACTCCCAGCCTCCGGAACTGGGAGAGATACACGTCTGCTGTTTCAGCCCCCCGCTCGGTGGTGTTTTGTGATAGCAGCCCACGCTGGCTAAGACAATTTGTTTCCTAGGGGTGCAGCAACAAATGACCAAAAACCTGGTGGCTTAAAAAACCCAGAAATTAATTTTCTCCTAGTTCTGAAGACTAGAAGTCAGAACCCAAGGTGTCAGGTGTCAGAGGGGGCTGTGCCCCGCCCCCCAGAGGCCCTAGGTTAGAAGCCATCTTTGCTTCTTCCAGCATCTGGACGTCCTTCGTGTCTGTTCCCGATCTCTCCCTTCGTCTTCCCGTGGTGTCTTATCCCCGAGGGTCTGCGTGTCTCCCCTTTCCTTGTAAGGACACCAGGCATTGCATTCCGGGCCCTCCCTCATCCAGGTTGACCTCATCTTATCCTAAGTCCATCTGCAAAGACCCTATTTCCCCAAACGGTCACACTCGGAGATTCTGGGTGGACACGAACTTGGGGGGCGGTTAGTGTCCACCCAGTGCAGGGTGATGGAGCGGGGATGGTTAGTGGGCACTTCCGGGGAACAGGTGCCCCTGCTCCGGGTTCTAGGAAACAAGATCGGGCAGACCCAAGCTTGTGCAGGCTGGGAGGAAGCTGCAAACCGCCAGCTCCGGTCAGGGGACTGTCGAGACAGATCAGATGTCACCCTTGGGCTGGATGCCGGGACTTGGGTACCTGCCCGGATCTCGTGCACTGGAAACAGGTGCAGGTAGACTATGACAAGGCAGGAGTCCACGCCAGCCAAGGGTCCATTCTCATCACGATGCAGACAGAAGAGCGAGTGATGGCCAGGGCAGGGCCCTGGGGAAAGGTAGCAAGGGAGCCCTGTGCTGTCCTGGGGAGGGAAGGGGGGGAGCCCAAGGGTGGTACCATCAGCGTCCAGTGCCAGTGTGGTGGGTCAGTGGGGAGCCCCAGGGAGCCTTCCCTCTGGGTTGCCCTGAGTCCTCAAGGCTGAAGTGGGCTTTGCTAGGGAACAGCAAAGGGAACAGCCTGTGCGATGTTCTGGTGGCACAACAGAGCAGGGCATCTCCAGACGTGTAATGAGGTCAGTGGGTGGGAGGGCAGGAGTTCCTGCTGGAGAGGTAGGGCCAGGCGTGAAGGTCTTGAGGTCCAAACTCAAGAGTCTGCCTATTCTGGGGAGGGCAGTGGGGCGTGCGTGGCGGCACTCACACAGCGAAGAGATGAGCAAGGTCACATGTCTGCATCTCTGTGTTGGAAGATCACGCAGCACAGGTGGATGTCTGCCCCCTGCCCTCCCAGGGCTGGGCAAAGTGGAGGGGGGAGAGGGACTAGTTATCGGGAGGCCAGATGTGGGCTGGGCGGCAGGGGCTGGAGGAGGCGATGGGCGGGGGATCAGAAAGAGGAGGTGTCCTCCCCGGGAGCCTGCCGCCCCAGCACCCTCTGCCTTGTTCGCCTTTGCCCAGTGGACTACCAGATCCTGTGCGGACACCAAGCCCCCGGCTTCGTCATTGACATCCACACGGGGAAGCCCCTCGGTGAGTGGCCGTGTCCCCCTGCCCGTAGCCCCAGGTCCCTCTGTCCCCAGAGCCCTGGCCGCTCCCTTCCATGCACCCCCACCTCATGCCCCCAGACTTCCAACTCCCCAGACCGGGCCAGGAGTCCTGTCGTCAAACACTGCCTTTTATTTAAAAAAAATATATATAAGTGAGAGTATTTTTATGAAGTTGTTATTCATTTTTTTTTAAATTCTGATAAAATACACATAACATGAAATTGACCGTCTTAACCATTAAGTGCACAGCTCAGTGGCATGAGGCACACTCACACTGTCCTACAGCCACGCCCACCTTCCGTCTCCAGAACGTTCCATCTCCCCAAACTAAGACTTTGTCCCAGGAAGCACGGACTCCCCAGCCCCTGCCCCAGCCCTGGCTCCCACCATCTCCTCTCTGTCTGTGTGGATGGGACGCCTCTGGGGACCTCCTGGGAGTGGGGTCCTGCGGGATGTGTCCTTCTGGGTCTGGCTCCTCTCGCTGAGCGTGACGTCTCTGGGGTTCATCCATGTTGCAGCAGGGGTCAGAACACTCTGTTCTAAGCTACGCAGGGTTCTGTACAACCTAATCCCTGCATGTCACATTTCAGCTGCGTGGCGTTGAACAGATGAGCCCATTTCCAGCTGTTTTCACCCCACGGAGGTGTCCTTATTTTAAACAATCAGAACATGTCCGATAAGATCCACTTCCCCTGTGGTGACCGCGTCAAACCAAAGTCCCCTTCGCACTCCCACGATTCTCAGGCCGTATGCCCCGGGGATTTCTAGATCCTATTTCATGCATTTCAACATACATAGCGGTCCCCACTGAAAATGTATGGCAGTGTTTTCTGGGGAGTTTGAAATTTTATAATTCTAGAATACCCTGCATAGTGGTCTGCAGCTCACCTTTGTTCAGCCAGCCACGAGCTGTGGAGCCCTGGGCAGGTTACTGCATGCAGCCCCGTTCCTCTTGACCTACTGTGACTTTCCACGCGTGGACGTGTCACGCGTCACAGGCCTGGGTGGCCCCTGGGTTCCCTTTTTATACAGTTGACCCTTGAACAGCGTGAGGATTGGGGGCGCCAAGTCCTGTGCAATGAAAACTCCGCATGTAACTCTTGACTCCCCCAGAACTTAACTAAGTCCGCTGGCGACTGGAAACCTTACTGATGGGGTGAAGAGTCGAAGAACAGCGGTTTTGCACATTGTGTGCATGACATAGTGCGTTGTTACAATAAAGTAAGCTAGAGGCAAGAAAGCCTTATTAAGAAAATCGTAAGGAAAGTCCCTTAAGGAAAATACTGTATTTCTATAAAAAGATAGACATTCATGCCTCAGTGGCCCCTTGTGTTTTGAACCTGCGCTGTTTAAGCGACAACTGTATACATCACAGCTTCACCCGGATCTGACTCCCCTACCACACACTTGGCCCAGCTCAAGTACAATTCCGTGGTTCCCTGTGTCTTCACAGAGTGGTGCCCCAGCACCACCATCTGAGTTAGAACACCTTCGTCGCGCAGAAAGAAACCCGGTCCCTGTGAGCGGTCACTCCCCGTTCTGTCCCCTCCCAGCCCCTGGTGACCGTACTTCTCCTCTCTGTACCTATGGATTCACTCTTCTGGTCATTTCACGTCCCTGGGATCGTACAGCATGTGTTCTCGCATCTGGCTTCCCTCACTAAGCAGCGTGCCTTCCAGGCTTGTCCATGTTGTGACCCCACGAGGCAGAGGCAGGCTCGCTGGGCCCAGCCAATGGGTTTTCAGTAGAGAGATACGCCCCCCCCGCCCCCGCTCTTGGTCCCACATCCCGACCTCTCTGGTGTCAGAAAGATTTCGGCCACCGCAGAATTGCTGGGGCATGTGCTCACCTGTGGCCAGACTGCGGGGCCTCTTGGCTCAGGGCCCCCAGATGCTCCCTGGGGCTGGGCTGCCCCTGACGGCTGACGCCCTCCCCAGACATTGACGAGTGTGGCGAGATCCCTGCCATTTGCGCCGGTGGCGTCTGCATCAACCAGATCGGGAGCTTCCGGTGCGAGTGCCCCACGGGCTTCCGCTACAACAGCGTGCTGCTGGTCTGCGAAGGTGCCACCTGCCTGGTCTCCCTGGCCCTGGGGGGGCTGATTCCCCGCCCTGTGTGCTCTGGATGCATCATTTAAGCTCCATAAGCCTCAGTTTCCCTTTCTGAACAATGGGGCTAATGCCTGTCCAGGGGCCCGCATCCTGCAGAACCGCTCTCCCTGGGGTTCTGGCTACTCCTGGAGAGATTCCCCCTGCAAAGCCTGGGGCAGAGTGTGGGGTTGGATTCCGGCAGGGAGGCCTCCTCCTGCACCCCTGCCCGTTGTCTGTGTTCCGCAGACGTGAACGAGTGCGCCAGTGGAGAGAGCCCCTGCCAGCAGAATGCTGACTGTGTCAATATCCCTGGCAGCTACCGCTGCATGTGTGCCCGAGGGTACAAGCTGTCGCCCGGCGGGGCTTGTGTGGGTGAGCGGGGACCCCAGCAGGGCCCCAGGGTGGGGGCTGAGGCTGTGGGGTCTGGGACAAAGCGAGGCTCTGTGCCCTGTGACTTGAGTAGGGTGTGGCTCTGTCCGGGCTCTGCCATGAGGTGGCGGGGATGCCAAACACCTGTTAATGGGGTGGGGGGAGGGGCATGGAACGGGAGTGTGGTGCTGGCAGCAGCTTGAACGGGGGGCTTCCCTCATAGCGCATGAGGGCTCAGCAAACACCGTGTGTGTGTGTGTGTGTGTGTGTGTGTGTGTGTGTGTGTGTGTGTGTGGAGACGGGGTTCTGGGGACACCACACTGCCTGCCCTCCCCCAGGACGGAATGAGTGTCGGGAGATCCCAAATGTCTGTAGCCACGGCGACTGCATGGACACAGAGGGCAGCTACACATGCCTGTGTCACCGTGGCTTCCGGGCCTCGGCGGACAAGACCCTGTGCATGGGTGAGAGTCCCTTCCTGCTTCCTCCCGGAGAGCCAGGCTGCCAAGCGAGGCTGGGGTGGTGGCCACAAATCTCCACCTCCCCTGGGGTGAGGACAGTGCTTTCATCCACCTGGTTCACCAACAGACCCAGGTCTGAGTCCTGGCACTTAAGACTTGGGGTAAATGACTTTTTCACCTCCTTGTGCCTCAGTTTGCAAAATGGGAGTGATGAATAGTTCCAGGGGTACTCTTCAGCCATCACCCCCAGGTGTCCCTGCCCATCCACCTGGACAGGGCTGGGTTCAGGGGAGGTGGGCTGGGTCTAGCCAGGTCCTCCCTCCCTGTGCTGCCAGATGCCCTGGGTGAGCCGGATGGGACTTGGGGGCTTTGCTCTGGCAGATGTCGACGAGTGTAACCGGCAGCCGTGCGGAAACGGGACCTGTAAGAACATTGTCGGCTCCTACAACTGCCTCTGTTTCCCCGGCTTCGTGGCAACGCACAGTGGAGATTGTGTGGGTGAGCACCTGGGCTGGCGGGCAGGACTCATTGCTCCCCCTTGAAAAGTGGGTCCTTGGCTTCAGGGTCCCCCCTCTGAAATAAAGGGGTCCCTTCAGCAAAACAACCCTAGCGGTCGGTGCTCCCTCTCAAAATGAGTCAGCCACAAAATTTCCCACACCTTCAATCATCAGGTGCCAGGGGGGTCTCTCACTAGAGCTTACACACAGCTTGATGGCGGCAGACGGACAGCACATGGAGGACAGTGAAGACCTGGGTGATGCTTGCAGTTGAGTGCAGTGGTTAAAAGCACGCATTCCAAGGTCAGGCAGTGTGAATCCAAATCCCAGCTTTGCCACCTGCCTGCAGTGTGACCCCAGACAAGTCATCTATCTCTCTGGGCTTCAAGGAATATTACCAGAGATGAAGAGAGATCTTGTATATTCAGGGAGCAATTCTCTGAGAAGACATAACAACCATAAGCTCATATGCATCTAACAATAGAGCTTCAAAACACACAAAGTAAAAATGGACAGAATGGAAAAAGGAATAGATAAGCCCACAGTTATAGTTGTAGACTTCAACCCTTCTCCCTCAGGAAAAGAGGGGACAAGGAGAAAATCAGTAAGGCTAGGGAAGACCCGAACAATACTGCCAATCACCTAGACCTGGTCAGTATTTATAGAACATTCCACAACACACATCCTTCTCAAGTGCACATGGACATGGGGGAGTCTACTTCTCTCCCTCTGCCCCTCCTCCCCACTCCTGCTTGTGTTCTCTTTCTCTCTCTCAAAATAAATCTTAAAAAAAAAAAAGTAAAAGAATTGAATTCATACAAAGTAGGTCCTCCGAATGTAAGAGAATTAAAGTAGAAATCGGTCACAGGCATCCAGAAAAATCCCCAAATATTTGGAAATTAAACAACATACTGCTAAAGAATCCCAAGATCAACGGAGAAAGCATAAGGGAAATCAGAAAATATTTTGAATTAAATGAAAATGGAAACAAGATTTGTGGGGTTCAGCTAATGGAGTACCCAGAGGCAAATTCATAGCATTAAGTGCTACGCTACTAGTATCTGCCTCATTGGAGACTGGGAGGTTAATAACAGAGCCTAGCACATGAGTACATGGTAATTTAGAGTCACCATCATCAGCTTGACTTTGTTGTGGATGGAAGTGAGAGGGAGGCTCAGAGCCCCCCGGCTGTGGATGACCCCACCTGCCCACACCCCCTCTGCAGACATGGATGAGTGCACCACTCTGGTGGGGCAGGTGTGCCGATTTGGCCAGTGCCTTAACACAGCCGGCTCCTTCCACTGCCTCTGCCAGGATGGCTTCGAGCTCACAGCCGACAGGAAGAACTGCGTGGGTGAGTCTCGCCTGGGAGTAGGGAGCCATCTCGGCCCGCCTCTGCTCCCAGTTGGCCTGCGGCTGGTACTTCCAAGCAATCACGGTTCCATTTCATAATCATGCATTTATCTTAAGGTACAAAGAGAAACAAAACTAGCACATCCCACCTGTGTTTTCACAGGGCTTGTGGTTTAAGGTGAGGCTGTCTTAAAAACCTAGGTTTTCTGAAGTGAAGAATAGTCAAGGTGCTAGATGGATGCCACAGAAATCATGGAAGGGGTCTGTATGTGGCTGAAGATTAGGAACATTGCTCCTTCTTCCCCTGGACGCCACGTGGCTTCACCTGTAACCACCCCCTTGAGAACCCAGAGTATCCTTCCCCAGCCGTCCCTGTTCTCCTGAGTCTCAGCCCTTCCCCTGGATCCAGGAGAACTTGTCCTGGGGCCCTTGGCCATCATGCAGTGACCATACGTGCTGGTCCCAGTCCCAAGTGAACCCCAGTCATGGGCTGGTGCTGGGACCCCTCCTCTTCCTCTCCACAGACACCAATGAGTGTTTCAGCCTCACGGGAACCTGCCTGCCAGGCACTTGCCAGAACCTTGAGGGCTCCTTCCGCTGCATCTGTCCCCCTGGCTTCCAGGTGCAGAATGACCGCTGTGTTGGTGAGTGTCCAGCCCCACTTCTAGGGCCAAGGAGGCATGTCCGGGCCTCTGTTACCCCATCTGTAAAATGGGAAAGCCAGCTGGGTTCGTGGTGAGGGTGGAGGTGTACTTAGCACAGCACCCGACACAGTCCCATACACAGTTACCATTATTAGGATCATTTTGGCCGTTCGGCCCAGGTTCTCTGCTTGGGGCCCACAGGCTTCATGAATCCTATAAAACAGGCATGGGTGTGGGGTCCCACCACACATAGAACTCCTTACTTGACGAGTGTTGGTCAGTCTGGCCTGTTTGGCTTGAGCTCCGCTGGTGTAATTGCCCATCTGGGTGACTCTATACTGTGTTTGCTAATCTGGACCGGTCTGGCCTAAGCAGATGGGCTAGCCTGGTATAGGGTGGGCTAACCTGGATCGGGCTACCCTAGCAGTTACCCTGAGCTAACTTCCTCCAGTGTAAGCTAAGTTTATCCCATCTTGGTTAGCTCTGTACAGAGTTAGTCTCTAAAGATGAACTTTTGCTGACCGTGACCCCTATCCTGGAGAGACCTTCTAGCAAAGACCCTCCTCCACTCCAACACAGCCCACCTGGTGCTCCGGCTCATGCTGAGTCCTAAGGGCCCCTGCTCTGCATCGGCCCCTGGACCCTCCCGGGCTGGACCCCCACTTGGTCTGCCCCTCCTGACAGCCAAGGCTATCCCACTCTGGTGGAGGTCCTGCCTGGCCCCAGCCAGCTCATGTCCCTACCCCTCTAGACACTGACGAGTGCTTGGAGGAGCCCAACCTCTGCCTCTTTGGCACCTGTGCTAACAGCCTGGGGACTTTCCGGTGCCTCTGCCCCCCTGGCTTCGTCCTCTCTGACAATGGGCGCCGTTGCTTTGGTGAGTCTGTGGCCCAAAAAGCACACAGGGCTTAGAGAAGAGGTGGAAGGGAGGGAGAGGAGTCGAGTCACCCAGGAAAGGGGGCTGCCGCTTCCTGTGTGGATCTCCAGGAGCGCTGCCTCGCCAGAAGTGTTCCCTGCGTGAGTGGGGTTACTGGAGTCCAGACAACCTCTTGGCCAGACAAGTCATTTCTATGAGGGGCTATCCTGGTCCAATCTGGGCTAACCTGGTCTCCTGAGCTTTGGTCATCCTGTAGTGGCTGCAGTTGCCCTACCTGGGCCGGCTTCATCTCAGCTAGGCTAGCCTTGTCCAGTGTGGGCTAGCCTCAGCCAGTCTGAGCCAGCCTCTTCTCTCCCCGGTTAGAGGCAACAAGAAGTGGGCTGGGCAACTTAACCAGTATTTGTTGTTCAGATCCCAACCTGTCCTGGAGGACTTCTCGGGCTGATGGGAGTCCAGGGCTGAGGACTTTGGGGAGGGGAGGGTCCACCCCAAGGATCTGGGGTCTGAAGTCCCAGGTCCTCTGTCTCTCTGGAATCAGTCACTTTGTGTTTCCAGGAAGGGGCTTCTGAGCCAAGAATAAGTGTGGCTGAGTTTGCTCTCCCTGGCAAGGGGGCACCCCCACAGCTGTGGATGTGGGATATTCCTGGGAGGAATCCCCCATGGTCCAGGGGCTGACACTCATTGACCCAGGGTGGCTCACATGTCCATCTCATGGTCAGGGGCCTGGAGGGTTCTGATTGCCCACTGGTAGGGTTGGGGTAGCCCATTCTTGGGGAACAGGTCGGTGGGCCAAGCGGGGCACCTTCAAATGTTTCCCTGGGGATCACCCCACAGACATGCGGCAGAGTTTCTGCTTCACCCACTTTGAGGCCGGGAAGTGCTCTGTCCCCAAAGCTTTCAACACCACCAAGGCCCGGTGCTGCTGCAGCCAGAGGCCTGGCGGGGGCTGGGACGACCCCTGTGAGCTGTGTCCTCAGGAGGGCAGTGGTGAGCGCCCCGCCCTGTCCAGTCTCCCCTTCAGTTCTGCCTGCCTGCGTCCGTTTGGTTTCCTACACCCGCTCAGGGGGCTCCTGGGGCTACACCGGCCCCCAACCCTCACCCCCTTCCCCTCTTGGTGTCCAGCTGCCTTTCAGGAGCTCTGCCCCTTTGGCCACGGGGCCGTCCCAGGCCCGGATGACTCTCGGGAAGGTGAGCCCCTCACCCACATGCTAAGGGCCCCTCCCCGGGCTGCCCACCGTGTATGGGCTCTGCCCCGTCCCCAAGTCTCAAGCTCCCTCCTTGACCAGTGGGTGGCCCTGGACCGCATGGGCCCTGGAGGGAAGGAAGAGCACCTGGGTGTGGCTGGAGCATGATAGACGCCGTGCCTGACACCCCTGCCGCCCGCAGACGTGAACGAGTGTGCGGAGAGCCCCGGCGTCTGCACCAACGGCCTTTGCGTCAACACCGACGGCTCGTTCCGCTGCGAGTGTCCTTTTGGCTACAGCCTGGACTTCACGGGCATCCGCTGTGTGGGTGCGTGACCAGCCCGCATCCCCTGGAAGGAAGGAGTGGGGTGGGCAGGGTGGGCGCCACCCAAGGCAGGATCCTGTCCCTCGGCCGCTCTCACTCTCCCTGCCCGCTGACCCTTCTCTGTGTGGTTCAGTCACTCACTCACTCACTCCCCATTCACTTGCCTGCTCAGGCCATCTGTCCGCTCAGGCCAGTGCCCTGCGTGTGTGGCCTGCGGCAGTGTGTGGGGGGCGGATAGGACACTACTGAGACAGCGAGGGCAGGAGGCCCTGACCGCCCCCTTCCCCGCCCCAGACACGGACGAGTGCTCCGTTGGACACCCCTGCGGCGAAGGCACCTGCACTAATGTCATCGGAGGCTTCGAGTGTGCCTGCGCCGACGGCTTCGAGCCTGGCCCCATGATGACCTGCGAGGGTACGACCCGCCTGCCCACGAGCTGGGCTGTGTGATGGGGGGGCACCTGGGGACGGGCCTGGGGGCGGGGCTGTGGACCCCGCAGGCTGACCCTGTCCAGCCGGCACCTGCACTGGCTTCCCCAGACGTGGACGAGTGTTCCCTGAACCCCCTGCTCTGCGCCTTCCGCTGCCACAACACCGAGGGCTCCTATGTGTGCACCTGCCCGGCCGGCTACGCCCTGCGGGAGGACGGGGCCATGTGCCGAGGTAGGACGGGCAGGGGTGGTGGGCGCTGGGCGGGGCGCGGGCTCCTTGTGCCGTCCACGCCGGTCCTGGAGAAGGCAGGGAAATGAGAGCCTGGGCCTCCCGAGGGTGAGAGGAAGTGAGCGGAGCCCTGAGGCCCATGGCGTGCGGGGGGTGCTCTTCTGTGAGCGGTGCCTCTGTTGTCGTGAAAATGGGGTCCCAAGGCTCACAGGTCAGTGGCTCTGGTGGCCTCTCCAGAGTGGAGTAGGACAGTGAGGACAGCAACTGTGCCCCCCAGGGTACGTGTGGCAATGTCTGGAGACAGTTTCTGTTGTCACAGTCAGGTGTGGGGGGTGTGACAGGCATCGAGTGGCTAGGGACACTGGTCAATAGACCATAGAGCACGGAACAGCTGTTCACCACAAGGGATTCTCTGGTCCCCAGTGTCATTAGTGTCAAAGCCGAGAAGCTCTGGGCTGGGACTCGGTCCCTCCAGGGCCCCTTCAGGGTTAGCGCTTCAGGGACCGTGGTAAAGGCCAGAGAGATTCACAGACCCTGATGTGGGCAGGGGATGCGGGCGTGGGGACGCTCCTGACCCCTCGGCTTCTCCAGAGGCCTGGGCCAGTGGCAGTGCTGCACGGACCTCACTCAGGCCCTGCCTGGGGCCCCAGAGGGGGGTGGAATCCAGGCCCCCACAGCCTGGGGCCAGGCCACGGGGCGCCTGACCTCGGCCGCCCTCGCTCCCTGGTTATCCGCAGATGTGGACGAGTGTGCGGACGGTCAGCAGGACTGCCACGAGCGGGGCATGCTGTGTAAGAACCTCATCGGCACCTTTGCCTGCGTCTGCGCCCCAGGCCTGCGGCCTCAGCCCGGCTCCGGGGAGGGCTGCACAGGTATGGGGACTTTTGAGGGGTGAAGGGGCACCCCTGGGGGAGAGAGGTCAAAGCAAGAGAATGCAGCGGGAGGGGACTCTCCAGGGCAAGGGGAGGCTGGCCTGGGGGGCTCTGGCCTCCCCGGCGGCCTGCCTCATCCCTCCCACTGCAGATGAGGACGAATGTCGTGCCCAGCCCAGCCTGTGCGCCAACGGCCGCTGCGTCAACACCGTGGGCAGCTTCCAGTGTGACTGCGACAAGGGTTTCCAGCTCAGCCCCGCCGGCACCGAGTGTCATGGTGAGTGTGGCCGGGCATGGCGGGCACAGCCACCCCCTCCTGGGAGCTCCGCAAGCCAGCCCCCCAACACAGCTCACCCCAGAGCCAGCTCAGCCTCTTGCCCCCCCAAGCCCCGTCTCAGCGATGCCCCAGCACTAGGCGAGGCCCATGGGCCAGCCCCCCGGAGTCACCAACAGCCCCACTTCCTCACCCACTCCAGTCTCCAGCCTGTCTTCTCCATGTCCCACTGGTCCCTGGATGTCATCCATCGCTCTGTCCCCGCTGTCTGCCCAGCATGCCTCTGTGTGCCTCCTCCCCAGTGTTCCCTGGCCTCCGTGCTGCCCTTGACCGTGCGTGCTCTCTGTGGCCGGGAGATGCTGCCCTCTGACCCTCTGGGTCAGCCGCTTCTGCCACCGTCCCGGCCCAGGGGGGCATCTAACAGGGCCGGGCGACTGGTTTGGAGGGTTCCACCCCGTGCCCACGCACAGCGTGTCAGAGACATCTGGGTAGACTCTCAGGGCCGCCGACGCCCCGGGGAAGGGCCCCAGCTGGCACGTGTCTCCCGCCCACCACACCCACCCGTTCCCTGCAGACGTCCGGCAGGGGCCCTGCTTCTCCGAGGTGCTGCAGGCCGTGTGCCAGGCTCAGTCGAGCCGCGGTGAGGCCGTCACGAGGGCCCAGTGCTGCTGCGGGGGCGGCCGGGCCTGGGGGCCCCGCTGTGAGCTCTGTCCCCTGCCGGGCACCTCTACCCACAGGACCCTGTGTCCCCACGGTGCGGGCTACACCGCTGAGGGCCAAGGTGGGTGGCGAGTTTGTTCATGGTCGTGTCTTTATCCCAGAGGGTGCTAGGGTGTGTGCGCCAGTGTGACCCGCAGCCTGCTCGTTGCTGCGTGTGTGCGTGAACTTGGGTGAAGGGGTGAGCGGGTGTGCGAGACGACGTGTTCTTGAACGTTCTCTGTGGGCTCGTGAGTGAGCCTGTGGACGTGTGAGCCGGTGCGCATTCCCTTTGTGAGCGAGCTCGGTCACGAGTGTGTGCGTGTGTGTGTGAGTGCACATGCGCGTGTGTCAGTGAGGGGGGAGCTGGTGTGTGTTCTGTGCGTGCTGGCTGCGTGAGGAGAACGTGCCAGAAGGTGGCTGAGAGGGACTGAGCCCGTCCATGTGTTTAGGAGTCTAGCAACTGTCCGTGAGGGTAGGTGCGTGTGTGAGCGAGTGTGAGTGTTTCTCGGCACAAGTGTGTCTCCTCCTGTGTGTCAGTGAGGGTGAGCAGGTCATCCCAAGGGAGCAGCCGTGACACCAAGGGCTGAGGACAAGGTGCCTTTGCGAGGGTGCGTCTGGGGGAAGAGAGGAGCCCCTGGGTGCGTGTCCTTGTAATTCTGCAGGAACGTCAGCGTGACTGGTGTGCAGTGTGTGTGTGTCTGTGCTTCCACGTGTGTGTGTGGGTGCCCTGGTGAGGCTGTCGCGAGGGTGTGCCCCCGCCAGGTGTTCTCAGTGTGCGGTGGAAGGAGCTTCGTTAGTGTGTCCTGCTGGCAGAGGTATGACTCACGGTCTAAGGGTGGGGTCTCCGGGGTCACGGAGGGGAAGTAGGGGCTGGCCCTGCCTCAGGGAGAGGGCTGGTGGACACACGGGTGGAGGCGTGCCCCCGCGACCCGAGGCGGCCAGCGCAGCGGAGCCCTGCGTGTCCCCCAGATGTGGACGAGTGCCGCATGCTCGCTCACCTGTGCCCCCGCGGCGAGTGCATCAACAGCCTCGGCTCCTTCCGCTGTCGCTGCCAGGCTGGGTACGCGCCCGATGCTGCTGCCACAGCCTGTCTGGGTGAGCCTCCCCAGCCCCAGCCCCTGGCCCCGCCCCTTTGCACAGCAGCTGGCTTGCACTTCCGGCCAAAACCAGAAGCAGAGCATCCCTGGTCCTGGCCCCCATCCCGACCCCATCTGGGCCACTTTCTTCCTGGTATTTTGTGCGTCCTAAGATTTTCAGTTACGCTGTGTAGCAGGTGTTCAGCTGAGTCAGGGATCAGCAAACTCCAGCTCAAGGGACTAGTCCAGCCCTCCACTTGGTTTTGTTAATAAAGTTTTATTGGCACACAGCCATGCCTGTTTGTTTCCCTTCCCTTCGTGGCTGCTTTCCCACCACAAAACAGAGTTGAGTAGTTGGAACTGAAACCGTGTGGCGTGCAAAGCCAAATGTGTTTATTCTCTGGCTTCTGTGGAAAAAGGGCCAATTCCTTGTGTAAGCGCACAGAGCCTGATTGCTTGGGGCCTGAGTGGAGACCCCAGGCCCTGAGCCTCTGGGAACATCTGTGTGACGCCCTGCATGCTGCATGCTCTAGATGTGGACGAGTGTGGCCAGGCCCCCACACCGTGTGCCTCCCTCTGCAAAAACACCGAGGGCAGCTTCCTGTGCTCCTGTCCCCGAGGCTACCTGCTGGAGGAGGACGGCAGGACCTGCAGAGGTGACGTCCCCCCCAGGCCCTGTGGGTCTCTGTCCCTGGTCCCCCAGAGATGCCCAGGGCGCATCCCCAGCCGCTCGTCCCCTCCCCGCCACTGCGTGGCGTTGGACGCCAGCCCTGGGGTCTTTCCCCTGGGACGTCCCCAGCCCCGGGGCTCCCTGCCCTGAGCCTGCGGGGACCGTCTGTGCCGCAGACCTGGATGAGTGCTCCTCCAGGCAACACAACTGCCGGTTCTTCTGCGCCAACACCATCGGCTCCTTCACCTGCCGCTGTCCCCCCGGCTTCACCCGGCACCACCAGGCCTGCCTTGGTGAGTCCCCTCGCCCCTCCCCACGGCTGGCACGTGGCAGCGGCCTTCACTTGTTTCCAAATACATAGCAAGCGCCGTGTGCTAGACATCGGGGACACGGGTGATCAGACCAAAGTCCGTGCTCTGTGGGTGCTCATATCCCGGTGGTAGTTTCCTTCCTCACCCTAGGGACGTGGGAGGCCTGCCCTGAGGAATCCCTCTGACCTTGGCCCAGGACACCTCCCTTTGCCCCTGACCAGTCCTTGCTGGGTCTCTCTCCTCGGGTCTCCCCAGGGTGCTCCTGAAAGCCTAGGGGCTCACAGGGTCCAGAGGGGCAGTTGGTTCAGAACCCAAAGCTGCAGGACATCTGCCACTCCCATCGCTTTTTAGTGTCTTGTGGCCTGCAAGAACGAGATCCCCGCTGAGGGCCAAGCCCAGCCATGGGTGGCCCCATTCAGCCTCCCACGAACCCACTCGGCCAGCACCTACGGAGACCCCCTGTGTCCCGGGCAGTGCTCTAGGCCAGAGGGCTGCCAACTCCAACCTCCCGGGTCAGGCCCAGCCCCCTACTTGCTTTTGTTAATAAAGTTTTATTGGCACGCAGTCACGCCCGTGCATTTACACGCAGTCCTTTTCTACAAAAGCAGGGCCAGAGCTGAGCAGTTGTAACAAAGTCACACATATTTCTCCCAGCTGTCCCTTCACAGAATGGCTTTGCCTAGCCCTGTTCTAAACCCTGAGGGCACAGCAATGAACACAAGAGGCAAGCCTGATGTTGTGCGGACTGTCCCCGCGAGCGGGAATCCAGATAGAAACAAACAGTAAGTTAACAATACCGCGCGCTGGAAGGCGACGCGCGGCATGAAAGAAAGAAAACAGAAAGCAGAGTAAGAGATCAGGAAGGCTGAGATATTTCACGTAGGGATCAGGAGAAGCCTCAACAAATGGGGCACTTGTACAAAGGGCCGAAGGAGATGCAGGAGCGAATTGTGTGCCCGTCTGCGGAAGAGCCTTCCGAGCCTTGAAACAAGATGCAGTTCTCGTTCTCTGTACCGTTGAGGTATTTTCCCTGTCTCCAAAGATGAGCACACCTAACGCGGCATCTGTGTGTGGGCAGGTGCCTGCACGCGCACACGCCCCGCGCACTGAGCAAGCTCACCTGGGACTCCTCTCCCACAGATCGAGGGCTCCTGATCATTCCTCACTAACATCTGCCTAGCCTGTACCCCTTGTGGGTGGTCTTAGGCTAACTAGATCAGGGGTCAGCAATTTTTCTCTATCAAAGGCCCCACAGCAGATCTTTCCAGCTTTGTGGTTCACACGGCCTTTGCCAAAAACACTCGGCCTTGCCCTTGGAGATCAAAAGCAGCCACAGACTGTTCGTCTAAATGAATGGGCGTAGCCGCGTGCCAATGAAATGCATTTGCAAAAAGCAGGCAGCGGGCCAGATTTGGGTCTCTGGCCTCTGTCTCCTGAGGCCCGAACTAGAAGATCAAACTTAACGTGACCGCGGTGGGGCCCCCGACACTTGGTTTGCTTTGCTGGATGCAAGGGAGAGAAACCGCCGTAGCACCCGCTGCTTCTCTCTGGTGGGATCCCAGCAGGAATCCAGGGCTGGCCTCTGGCCCTTCAAGGGACTGCTCAGACATGAGGGCTGAGCCCATGAGCAGATGTGGGAGCCACACGTCAGTGTCTCTTGCACCCAGGAGAGATTCCAGGTCCCCAACGGAAAGTGTCTAGGGTCAAGAATCTTCATACTCGAGGAAGCCAAAGCTAGGGTCCCCGCCAGAAATGGGTTCTTCCCCAAACCCCCAGGATGAGCCATTACCACCATCATCAGCCTTGTCTCGGCTTATGCTGCTGTAGCAAACACCCTAGATCGGGGTGGGGGTTGGGGCTTAAACAGTAGAACTGCTCACAGTTCTGAACGCTGGAAGTCCAAGGTCAGGCTGCCAGGAAGGTCGGTTGCTGGTAAGGGCTCTCCTCTCAGCTTGCAGACAGCTGCCTCCTCTCCGTGTGCTCACAAGACAGAGAGAGAGCAAGCTCTCGGGTGTCTCTTGTTAAAAGGGCACTCACCCCATCCTTGCCCCCCCCCAGGAGCCCACAGAGGGTAAGTCAGCCACCCCAGGTCACATAGCTTTGGAGGCAATGCCGTTGAGAGTCAAACGAAGTCCTCTATGTGCATGATCTCGAATGTTCAGGGAAGTTCTATAAGGTGGGGACAGTTACGGATCTCATTTCACAGAAGGAGAAAACTGAGGCACAGAGAGGGTCAGTGACTTGCCCAAAGCCACACCATCGATCAGGCGGCGGGTCTGGCACAGTGGTGCCTGACCCGAATCCCCTAATCATTAGGCCGTCCTGTCGGTTCTCTGTCCCCTGCAGACAATGACGAGTGCTTGGCTCAGCCTGGCCCGTGTGGCCCCCGTGGGCGCTGTCACAACACACCTGGCAGCTTCCGCTGTGAGTGCCACCAGGGCTTCGCCCCGGACAGCTCAGGCCATGCCTGTGAAGGTAGAGCTGGGCTTTGGGTGGAGTCCGGGCCCCGGGCTGCAGTCCAGAGGACCGCCGGGCAAGCCCTCTGACCCTGTCCGTGTCTCGCAGACGTGGATGAGTGTGACGGGCCCCACCGCTGCCAGCACGGCTGTCAGAACCAGCTGGGGGGCTACCGCTGTAGCTGCCCCCAGGGCTTCACCCCGCACTCCCAGTGGAGCCAGTGTGTGGGTGAGTGTCCGGGGCTGGGAGGAAGCCGGGGCCCCCCTCAGGATCTGTCCAGAGCAGGTAACTGGGAACCACCCCACCCAGGATGCTGTGACAAGCGCAACTACCTGAAGGACAGATGGGCTGGCCTGGGAGGTCGTGCACCCCCCACCTCCACTGCTGGGGAGACTGGGGAGTCAGGGGGCCGCGGAGCAAGCTTGGCAAAGCTCAGGTCCGCTTCTTAGGGAGTGCCGGCCTGGGGGGCTCAGCTGAGAAGGATTCTGAGTCAGTGCCTGGGATCAGTGGGACAGAATGCTGTGATAGATTAGTGATGCCTGCCACGGGTATGGCAGTAGGGACCAGGAGCGTGCATGCCACATCTTTGCAGAGCCCTTGCAGAGGCCCTCAGTCTGGGGGACTAGCCTTCTGCACCCCAACCTTCTCCACCGCGTGCTTCTCTTTGTGCTCCAGGCCCTGCTCATGACAGCCTCGTCCTTACCACGTCTCTCTGCTCCTCCCCTACAGTCTGGCTTTCACTCTCTATCCTCGTTGGGCCTGCTCTCTGGAGACCCCTCACCTCCCCTGCTCTGGGCACTGCTGCCTTCTCCTCCTGGACACTCTCCTCCCTCAGTCTCTATGTCGTGGCTGTCCCTGCCCTCCTGCCACCTCTCTGACACTGCCTTCTCTCTGGTCCCTCCTTCTGCACCCGATGGTGGGTCCTCAGCCCGGTTCTCCAGCTTTGCCCTGCCCTGGAGCATTTGGCCCCTGGGGACTGCACAGACCTTTGCCTCCGCTGGGTTCCTCCCGGTCGGCCTGCCGCCCCCTCTGTGCACTCATGCCCTCACTCCTGCAGCCGTGGCCTGCCCGGGACTACCTCGCATCGGGCCCTGGGATAGAGAAGTGGGCCAAGTAGCAGACTCCATCCCTGTTCTCTGGTTGTCCCCTCTAGTGGGGGGGACCGGGATTACTTAGGCCAGTGGTTCTCAACTGGGAATGGTCCTGGGAATGTCCCCAAGGGGGGACATAGTGAAGCGTCTCGGAGACCTTCTGCTCAGCACAACTGGGAGGTGGGGGTGCTCCTGGCATCTCGTGTGCGGAGGCCACGGCGGCCACTCGTAGGGTGCACAGGACAGCCCCCACCGTAAAGAATGATCCGGTCCCCAATGTCAGTCATGCCAAGTAAGAAACCTCGTTCTAGATCGTCCCACAATTTAGTAGTTCTGGGAAATTTTGAGAAATGCCTTGAAGGAGAATTACAGGGCTGGGGGAGTTGAGGATTGTAGGGGTGGGCAGACCTAGTCCCAGGGCTGATGGAGAGCCGGATGGAGGGGGACGCTGACCCAGGGCTCTGAAGGAGGAGCCGGAGCTAACGGCCTGGGGACCGGGAGTGTGGCGGGCAGGGGCTCTGGGGGTGCCAAGGCTGCCCCCCGGCCCCCACATTCTTGCTCTCTTGCTCTCCCCACTCACAGACGAAAACGAGTGTGCGCGGTCTCCTGCGGCCTGCGGCAGTGCCTCCTGCCGCAACATGCTGGGTGGCTTCCGCTGCGTCTGCCCCTCTGGCTTTGACTTTGACCAGGCCCTGGGGGGCTGCCAGGACACAGACGAGTGCGCCGCCCGGGGCGGCCCCTGTAGTTACAGCTGCGCCAACACCCCTGGCGGCTTCCTGTGCGGCTGCCCCCGAGGCTACTTCCGGGCTGGGCAAGGGTGAGGGGCTTGAGCGGGGCGGGCGCAGATCCCCCAACCCTGCGAGAGCGCACACACACACACACACACACACACACGCGCATCCGTGCACACATGCATTTACACACGTGTGCACAGAGACCTGGGCACAGAGCCCCCCAGCACACATATGGGTGTACACGCGAGCTCACACCCCATTTTGGTGTCATTGCCTGCATGGTGCTGCCGTATATTTGCACGTGCGGAGTGGTAGGTGCACACTTCTCTGTAATACCTTGAGCATACGTACGATTCACAGCTACGCCGACATGCCTGGGCACCCTTATGCATTTGTGCATCTCAGTGTGCACACGTGTGCACGTAACACACACTGCTGCCGTGGGGTGCCTGTAGGCCCACATCTCTGCCCAGGTGAGCTAAGGGTTATGTGCACACACGCACGCACCCTTTGTGTAGGCACACGCAAAGGCACACCCACCCATTTACACACCAGCACCTGTTCCCTCACGGGCAGTGTGGCTCTGAATGGAGAGTGGGGGCTGGAGGGGGTAGCAGGGTAGATCCCACCAGCCTGCCCCTGAAGACCCACCACCCCCTTGTCCTGGCCCAGGCACTGTGTCTCTGGCTTGGGCTTCAGCCCTGGACCCCAGGAGACCCCAGATGAGGAGGAGCTGCTCTCATCCGAAGCCTGCTATGAATGCAAGATCAATGGCCTCCCCGCTCGTGACCGGCCACGGCGCAGCGCCTATGGGAGCCACCAGGTGAGGAGGAGGAAGACAGAAGCGAGATAGGAATGTTGGGTCTGAGGGGCTTTCGGTATTAGATTTAAATATGAATGTATTACTTTGCCCTATTTCCCCCTTTTTTTCCCTTTCCTATTGTTACCATTGTTTTCTGTAAGCTTCGCAAGGGTAGGGCCCTGTGTCTGTAAGAGTGAGTGCAGTGGTTGTCGGGGCTCCTGGGATGGGCGCCCACGGATTGGATTGGGTAGAGGAGGGCTGCCCCCCAACCCGCACCGCCCACCCCGGGCTTTGCCTTCAATACCCAAGACTGCCAGCAGGTGTCAGTAAGAGCACATGTCTGAGCAACACTGAGCGGGGGGAGGGGCTGAAGTCTCCGGACGGAAAGGGCAGGAAAAAAGGAATAGCTTTCCCATTCACCCAACCACAAAGCACCCTTCAACATGTAAATGAGGCGGAACAAACACAACAGTGCCTAGAGCCAAGGAGAAGAAAACACAGATCACCTCTGGTAGGACTGGCTACGTCACCGGGCCCGCGTTAGCCTGCCATTGAGGCCGCTGGCTTATTCAGGGACCTGTCCGGCTGCCAGGACCAGGAGCGCACTCAGAGCAGCTCACATAAAGAGGGGTTTGTCATCTGCACACAGGGTGCTCTCAAAGGGCCCAGATGCAGGAAGCGTAGCAACCCCACCCCCACCCTGGGAACCGGAAAGCTATCGGCAGCTCCTCTCTGTGGTCCCTGCGCCCTGCATTCTCCCCACCTCTGACCGGCACCTGCCTGGTCTTTGTCCACAGGTGAGCCTGGCCAGCCTTGACTCGGAGGCCCCGCTGACCTTGGGCCTGAACCTCTCATGCCTGGGCCGGGCTGAGCACATCCTGGAGCTGCGGCCAGCCCTGGAGAGCCTGGGGGGACGGGTCCGCTATGTCATTGCCCGTGGCAACGGGCCAGGCTTCTTCCGCATGCATCACCTCCGAGGCCTCAGCTCGCTGCAGCTAGGGCGTCGGAGGCCGGGGCCTGGAACCTACCAGCTGGAGCTGGTGAGCGTGGTTGGGCCCTGGGGCACCTGGCCCAAGCGGCAGCTGACGCCAGGGGGCGGGGCCTTGCGGCTGAAGGTGCGGCTGCGGCTGCTGTAGTTGGAAGGAGCCCGCATCTCCTGCCTGACCCCGGGCCCCTCCCGCAGCCCCCACTCTGGACTCCCTCCATGGGCACTGCCCCGTCCTTGCCTCTTCCGGCGGGAGTTGGGGGAAACTGATGTCACGCAGCTCGCCACACGCCACAGAGAGACCCCGGTGACCTGGTGAAGCCTTGGCCTCGGTGCGCCCCAGGGCCCCCCATTCATCCTCTTCTCCAGAAGGGAGATTCTGGAGTTGGGGGGCTACCGATCCCACGAGCAATGGGATCACTGACCAGGTGGAACTCCAAAACTCAGGAAGAGTAAAATGCGATTCTGCAACCTCAGGCGAACCCAGCCTCTGCCCAGGGGGACCCCAACATTCTGTCTTTCCTGGAGACAGCTGGAAGCCGTGGCATGCAACGTCCTCTTCCAACAACCAGGGTCAAAGAGGGGCCTGTGATTCCCTGTAGCTGGTCAGTCTCAGGCTTACACTGCTGCACTGCACCGTGGGTCACCCCTGGGGGGCGCTGGGACATGGGAACGGACTGCTGGGGTGGGCCTGGGGCTTGACCCTCCGAGCCAAAGAGCCTCTGGGGCCCCAGCCAGAGTTGGTGACACGCAGCCATGCTCAGGCCCCTGGTGGGGTGGGCTAGGGTTCCAGGTTGCTTTTATATCAGAAGCAGAGACAACAGTAAAGTTATTTTGGGTTAAGTCCGCCTCCTTGGCATGTTCTGGAAGTCAGGAGATGCTGCCCTCAGCAGGGCCAGGCCGGGCTCACAGGTCAAGGAGCAGGAGACCCCCGAGGGTGGGAGCTTTGGATGGATGGACTTCAGCCTGGGGCCCGGAGGAGAAAGTGTGCAGGTGAGACACAGGTGAAGGCCACCTTCCACCTGGGGGTGGGGGACACGGTCCCAGGGTGCAGGCAAGTTTCTGTGAACTTCAGACTTGTGAGTGGCACAAGGCCACCACTGGAAGCCCTTGTGGGTTCACTAGTCCTGATGACAACAGCTCACGCTTCCTGACCACGTATGGTGTGCTGGGCACCATTCCAAGTATTTTCCCACTGTCAACCCATTTAGCTGTCCTGGCAACTGCCTGGAATAGAGGCTGTTGGGCTCCTCCGCATTTTACAGATGGGAAAACAGCCTTATAGAGGTGAAGCAAATTGGCCAAGCTGACTCCAGGTGGCAGGTAGCTTGAGCCAGGGTTCAAAATGGGGTGTCTGGGCCAGCCTCGCTGCCGTCACCGACCGGGCCATCCTGCCTGGTTCCACGGTGACGGCCCAGCTCGATGCCAGGAGGCCGTCGACGCGCAGTCAGCGTGTGTGTATGCTAGACCTGTCACAGACAGTAGTACATTCATGATTTTTTTTAAGTTTACTTATTTTGTTTAGTAATCGCTACACCCAGGGTGGGGCTGGAGTTCACGACCCCGAGGTCCAGAGTCACGCTCTACTGACTGAGCCAGCCAGGCGCACCCCGAGAGAAGTGCGTTTAGTCCCCGCTAACTTGTACGAGAAAAGCAATGATACCATGCATTTCACAGGGGGTGGACCCGAGGCTTAGAGAGTTCGCAGAATCTGCCGGAGTCGCCTCCACAGCCTAGTGGGGCCTGGGTGTGACCCATTGGCCCCCAAACCTCCTCTTGTCCTCTAGAGAGAGAGCATTTGGTTTTCATCTGGAATGTTCTCTGTCATGGTGGAAACAGGCTGTCTGAGGACAGGACAGTTGGATGGCTTGAGTCTGGCTGAGTGACCTGAGAGTGGCCCTGCCTCTCCCTGCGGGATGGTCACTGGTGCCCAGTCCCAGGGCTCTATTCTTGGCCGGTTCTGGGCCCCTTGACCTAACAGGAGCTTCTCTGGACCCCCGTCCAAGCTTACAGAGGGCTCCTCCGCATTAGCCGGTCTCACTACAGCCCAGAGATCTGAGCAGAACAAGAACAGCGAGCCCCGTTTTAGAGGCAAGGAAAGAGGCGCCAAGAGAGTGAGCAGTTTGCTCCAGGTCACCAGCTAGACTCTCACCCGGGGCTGCAGCCAGCACACCCCCCGGGAGCCGGCAGCTGTGAGGACTGCCAGCACCGATCTGGGGGTGGGACAGTCGCGAGGGATTTAACACAGGCGGGGGCAGCAACTCACACCCCATAATGAAATGGGACAGACAGGAATGGCATCCCATCAAAGGTTTATTTAAAAACTATAGAAAACACGGCCTGGGAGAAGTGTGCTGGGATGGACTGGTGCTTTGCAAGGACCCAGATGAACACAGGCAGGCGTGGCCCAGGGCGGGTGGCAAGAGGCTGCAGGTAAGCGATGTGCTCCAATGATCTGCTACAGGGCCCACTGCTTAGCGCTGACTCTGGTTCCTGGAGCAGGCTAGGGGCTCGAAGTAAGGTCAGCTCTCTCCTTCCAGCTGCCTGAGGAGCCGGGTGTGGCAGGGGTGATGGGAGGGAGCCCACGGCAGGCTCAGGCACGGCTACTGAGATTTGGCCTGAATGACAGGCAGGCCAGGAGCCGCAGAGGA
Organism: Ailuropoda melanoleuca; assembly: GCF_002007445.2. Taxonomy (NCBI): domain Eukaryota; kingdom Metazoa; phylum Chordata; class Mammalia; order Carnivora; family Ursidae; genus Ailuropoda; species Ailuropoda melanoleuca. Next base: position 5,557,257 of record NC_048221.1, read on the forward strand.
CCGTTGTGGTGGAGAAAGGCCCAGCCCATCTTGTGCTGGGCAAATCCGGGAGATGTGCAGGCTCACGGTCCTGCAGGGGATTCGGAGAGGCCGGCAGGTGACGGGGACTGGAGTGGAGCTGGGGGCCCTGCAGCTCTTGGTCCACACAACTGACATTTCATTGTGCTACTTGCCAAAGCCCCCCCCCAGGCTGGGTTAGGGTAGTAAACAGCCCCCTGAGTGCCAGCCTGCAGGGCGGACCACAGAGCCAGCCCCCTTGGTCCTGGAAGGGAGTCCCCTCAGCCAGTCTGTCCTGATCAGGAGCTCTCATCCTTCAGCAATAGTGATGGGTGGAGGGATGGTCACATGATCAGAGTCCTTACCTGGATTAACTTTTGTCAGGAGGGAAGTTTTCCTCTTGTTTCTTCTGGGGGGCCTCCTAAACTTGGGCGGTGGTAGCTTGGAGATTCCAGTGCTCGATTTCCTACATCTAGGGAGGGCGCCTGTACAAGAGAAAAAGAAATAGATAAGAGCTCCACCAAGACCCTCTGAGCACCTGGATCCAGCCAAGCCTGAAGCCGTTGGCTAGTCACTTGAGCCGATGAGTTTCCCATTTGCTTGAGTTTGCCATCTCTCGCAATGGAAGAAGTCTTGGCTGAAAGAGTTGTTCATTCACTCAGTCTCCGCTCACCAGCAATCGGCCCTCTTTGGGGTGGCGGCAGCTGTCAGCATGCTGGACTCTGGGGGTGGAGAAGCCCAGGGGCCCACAGCAGGGAGGAGGCTGCCCCCTAGATGCTGGGCGTGGGTCTCACCCACCGTACAAGTGTCTCCGGTGGTACTTTGAGAGGGTGTTGTTCCCAGCATCCAGAGAGACCATCATCTTCTGCACCCAGCTGTCCCGCGGGTTCGCACACAGCATCTTGTCTTTCGTGAAGAAGAATCTGGGGGGGGGGGGAGCGGGTCCCCAGGTTAGGCTGTGAGCATGGACCAAAGCTGCGTATGAGACACCCCCCCAGCCTCCCACAATCCCACTCACATCACAGCAGGCAGGTTGCAGCTCCCGCTCACTTCCTGGCGCCGGTAACCCGCGACATTCCGGAGGAAGCTGGGCCCAACACAGGGGTGGTAGTCTAGGCAGCAGTCCTCGGAGACACCTGCAAGCACGGCCCGGGGGCTCACATCCTGTGCGCACGTGCGCTCTGCGAGGACTGCCCCAGACTCAGGTACCCCAAAACAGACCACAACCCTGCCAGCCCAGGTGATAAGGAGGCCAACTCGACTCACCTTTGGCCCCTGATATGGGGACAGCTGGCAGGAGTTGGAGGGGTTCCACAGTCCCAGGCTGGGAAGGGCCCAGGAGCAAAGAATGAGGGACCAAAGCCATTTCTACTCCTGCTCTGGGGCGGAGGGCAAGGGGCGCAGCTGGAGCGCCCTGAGGAGGGGTCGGGGGCCACCAGGCCCAGCCCAGGCCCTTCTAAAATGAATGGTCTGCCCGCCTGCTCCTGATTTCCCAGCTCTTGCTCCAGGCTGGCCCTTCCCCACCTAGGGTTATCGCAGGTGCCTCTGCCTCTCTGTCCCCATCAGAGTGACCGCTCAGTTAGCGGGCCAGAAACCAGGAGGTCTCTTCGCTTACTGGTTGGTTGAAAAAAGTGTTTTGAGTTCCTACTAGGTGCCGATGTGTAGACAAACACAGAGGGGAATAGGACATGGGGATCTCCCACCTGGGTGGGGAGACCCAGAGGTGGTTCTGTGCTGTGAGGGGGAAGAACAGGGGCCTGGAGCGGGGTGGGCTCAGAAGAGGAGAAGCTGGTGCTGGCAGGGCCTAGGAGGATGACAGGTGGAACTGATGAGACAGTGAGAAGCCTTCAAGGCCCTGTGGGATCCATCCCTCTGCTGACCCCTGCCTCCAGGCTCCACACCTGAGTTCTGGCCAAGCGCAGTAGGAAGGATGGGGGAGGAGGAGGACTTGAGTGCTCCCCCCATCTCCAAACCTTGGCCCCAGAGGGCAAGGGGCAGGGGTGCCAGATAGACACTGGGTTGCAGTACCAGGCAGGCTGGGGGCCACTCTGCCCCCAGGATCAAAGGGCCCCAGGCTGGGCCTGGCTCCTGGATTGGGCCTCTGATAGCAGAACAATGGGAATGAAGCCCAGCCCCAACCGGGGCAAAGGTAAGGTCTGCTGGAAGCAGGGCTAGGGCCTCTCAGACGTAGTGAGGGGCAGACGGGGCAGGAAGGGCGGGGTATGGGGCTTTAACCAAGCCAGGGACCCTGCTCAACCCACTGCTGGGGCTCAGCCATCTCCCCCGGGGCCCTGTCCTATATCCTGGGGACTCAGGACACAGTGGCCGGGCTTGTGGTGGACACTGTATGCACCAAATAGAGGGAAAAGTGGGAAAGGACTCCCCGTTAGTATCAGTAATGGTTACCATTGTTGTTACCCGAGCACCGGACCAAGAGTTTTGCAAATATCAGCCCATTGGTTTCTCATGCCCTATCTCCACAGCAGGAATTCAGAGCCCCACTTTGCAGATGAGGAAACTGAGGCTCATGAAGACTGAGGAGTAACTCTCAGCCAGACCACACAGGTAGCCTGTGGGGTTGGGGGACGACTTACTCCTGTGTGGTCACACCACTGCAGGGGTGTCCCTGGCTATGCCACCACTGGGAACTACCCTCTGCTCCCCACAGTCCCTGGGCTGGCTGGAGTCCTGGCAGGGAGGCCGTGGGTCATGGACCATGGAGGAGGCATCACAGGGGCTCTGGAAGGAGGAGCTGGGGGGCCTGTACCCCCAGGGAGCTGCTTAAATGCCAGAAGTTTCTACATCCCTGGGGTGGGAGTGGTCCGTCAGAATTCAGTGGTGGAAATGGAACCAGGGAGGCTTCTGGAGGAGGGGAGGGGCAAATGAGGCAAGGCAGGAAGGATGGGTGGGGAGAGGAGGGCTCCGGGGGGCAGGGTAGGTACGGCCCAAGACATTACCTTGAGCGTGGATAGCAGACCAGGCACCCACCACGCTGGCCACCAGGCAGAGGAAGAGCCACGGGTTCATAGCGCAGGCTGGTCTTCCTCCTCGGGGGTCTTGAGGAAGAATGGGGGAGGTGGGGGTGGTGAGGACCCAAAATGGACAGCAGCGGGCACTGGGAACACCCCCATCTCAAGTCAGACCCCTAGGGCCCTCTGCACAGGGTAGGGACCAGTGGTGCGGGTGGGGCCTGAGGCTGGTCTCAACCAAGATTGGGGGACGGGGGATGCAGTGGGGGGGGACACTCACCAGTGCCTGTGGGGTCCCAGGAGATGGTGCCTGCTGGGGTGTCTCCACACCGTCCTGCCCAGCAGGCCAATAGGCCTCACAGCCTTTATAGATGGAGCCCCACCCTTTGGCCACCTGCTCTCCTCCCCCCTCCCCCCTCCTTTCCCACTCCGGCCCCGCCTCCGGCTTCTCCCGGTTTCTCTTTCTAGCTCTTCTCTCCCATGTCAAGGTGCACCAAGAGAGAGTTCATTGTAGGCACCTGGGGACAGAGGACCGACTTCAAAGAGCTGGCAGAAAACACTGACCCTCTCAATCAATGACATGGATTTGAGACAGACAAGGGGGGGCAACCTTGGTGATTGGAGGCAGAACCACACATATGGACAGACCCAGCCTGCCCAGGCCACCTGGAGGCTGGCTGCCTGGGGACCCTCCTTGACTTCCTCCCCCATCCAGTCCTCTCAGTCAGCACCCCTGCTTTCTCCCCCAAAGGATGCTTTTCCTCCCCACATTCCCTCTCCTGTGGCACAGCAGGGTCCATACCAGCCTCCCGCAGATGGGGCTCAGGCTGCCTAGAGCCTCTGCCTCACTCCCTGCTCCCAAGCCCGCTGTGCCCAGGGGGCCCTGACTTCACCCCACTTTTCTCTCCTTCCCCACATTGGGGTGCCTTACAGTTCTGCAGAAATGCCCTGGTTTTGAGAACAGGCAAATCCATAAAAGCAGAAAATAAAAGTTGTTGCCATCGGCTGGGAGGGGAGAACGGGGGTTTGTAAACACATGGACCTTACATTTTATCTTTTTTAAAGATTTATTTATTTGAGAGAGCGCGCGCACACACAGCAGGGAGAGGGGCAGAGGGAGAGGGAGAGAATCCTCAAGCAGACTCCCCCCTGAACACAGAGCCCCAAGTGGGGCTGATTCCAAGACCCTGGGATCATGACCTGAGCCCAAGTCAAGAGTCAGACACTTAACTGACTGAGCCAGCCAGGCGCCCCTAAAGATTTTATTTTTAAGTAATCTCTACACCCAACGTGGAGCTTGAATCCACAACCCTGATACCAAGTGTAGCAGGTTCAACCGACTGAGCCAGCCAGGCGCTCCTGGAACCTTAGACTTGCAAAGGGTGCAGTGTAAGGTGTGCGAATTTTCTTGAATATTATCTGGGGAAATGTTATTAACCACCACCAGAACAAAGAAATGCTCTAGTTTTGGAAGACATGCCGGAGCCCCAGGTAACCACGGCGGCACGAAGCAAAGCAACACCTGTCTAGAAGGCATTTTTTCCTTCCCCTGGGTTGGCGTGGCTCCCCGGGTCAGAGGCGCCACCGGCGCCAGTGCGCGGTTGTGGCGGGAAGGCGGCTCTGCAGAGACTTCACAGCTGATTGCTTTGAACTTTTAACTTTTAATCACCCGTACCCTTAGCTACAGACCACCCCAGGTATTTATCACACCCGTACCCCTTTCTCATCTCCCCGCCCCACTAGCAGCCATTGCCCGAGACCTTTCGCAGCTCCCCTGGGCGGAATCCTGTGGCCTTGGGGGCGGGGCTTTGGAGAGGGGCGGGGCCCAGGCAGGGGCGGAGCTTACGAGCCCGGCCTCAACCCGGCTCCCGCGGCAGCGGCTGTGGCCGTCCCCCCGCGCCGGCGCTCGACTCC
>NC_048221.1:5562167-5591897 GCF_002007445.2 Ailuropoda melanoleuca
CCCGCCAGCCTCTCCGCTCCGGTCCACTGCCCCGGCCTGTCCCGCCGCCGGCAGCCGCCAAGACTTGGCGTGACCCAGACTTGGCCGAGGTCCCCCGCGAGCCAGCCCTCCTCCCCTCGCTGCCCCTCACGGTTTGTCCCACCCGCAGCCTTAACGGGGTGGAGGGTGTCAGAGGAACCCGGGCGCAGGGCAGACAGGGATTTGCGCCATCTTGGGCCCCACACAGGTGTCAGGGAGGCGGCGGGATGCTCAGACCCTGAATGAAAACCCCGGAGTTCTGAGGACGTGGCTGCCGAGTGTGGGGGCCGGATCCTCACGGCCAGGGCTGAACTGGGAAAGGGGAGGCCTCTTCTGTTCCTACAGCTGCTTGAGGCGACCCTCCTGCACGTGTGAAACGACCGCAGCTGGTGGGGGTGGGGGTGGGAAGCTTCCTCTAACCTCCTGGTCACCAGCCCTGACGATGGGGGCCGTTGGGGGTGCTTTCCAGCCTGAAGCTGAGCCAAGCTGAGGGACTGACCACATCCCAGGGCCTCCAAGTTGGAAGGGCCGGCCAAGGCCTTCCTTCAATGAGCTCAGCTCAGCTTTTGGGAGTCCTCCTTGGGAGGGAACGGCTAGTGAGTGCACACAGATGGTCCACGGCAAAATGGGGTGGGGGAGGATGGGCTCTGTGATGGGGAACCACTGCCTTTGGAGTGAGTTCCTCTGGGGGCCGGCTCACTCTCATTTCTCTGCTGGAGAACCGGCCCAGGTGTTCAATGTTGGACAACTTTACAGAGGAGGAGACAGAGGGTCAGGGAGGCTGAGTCATCAGAAAGGCACAGGGACACTGGGGAAGGGCCACCAGCTGAAGTGGGGGTCCTCCTGCCATTGCTGCTGCATATTAGATCCCCCCTTCCCTGTGCTGTCTACAGCTCTCCTGAACCTCTGGTGCCTACAGGTCCCTGCTCAGGTGGCCTCGGAAAGCAGCAGCTAGGGGCCCTCCCCCCACACCTCGTTGTTGTGCATACCGACCCGGGTGCTGGGCCTGGACTCCCGTGGTGTCCAGCTGCCTCCTGCTCTGGCCCAGATGCACTGTGGTTACCAGGCAACTAGAGGAAGGGAGGAAAAGGGGTTTTTCCAGGGTGCCTTGCAAGCCTCTGGCCTGACTTGCAGGGGTTTCATTTTTAGACTGTCCCTGTGTGACCCCTTACCCTGTGTTCCTGATGTGGTTGACCCTGCTGCCTCCTGGAAAGTGGGCTTTGAGGGGCTTTCCTCCCCAGGCTGACCAGTGGTCTCTGCGTTCCCTGGGGTAGCCGCAGTGACTGTCTGGGTGGGCCCCAGGCCCTGGTTGTATGCAGCCTTGGCCTCAGTCCTGGTGCTTCCCCTGCTCTCACTGGACGTGTGGGGGACAGGCCAGCTGGACTGCCCCAGCTAGGAAGGGAGCCTATTGCTGGACCCACCAGGCTGGGCTGAGGCAGCGGTGGTGTGGGGAGGAAGGGCAGTGGGTTCTGAGGAGAGGGGCCCAGAGGGCCCTCTAGGAGACCCTCCGTGAAGCTGCTGGGCTCCATTCACCCCTTCCACACAGGTTTTCCGGACATCTCTTCCATACCAGCCATTTGCTAGGCCCCGGGGTGATGGCAGTGAGTAGGCAGATGTGTCCCAGCCATGAAAGATGACAGTGATGTCATCGATCCTCACCAAACATCTGTTGGGGGCCATTTGTTATCTTGTTCATTCACCAAACACTTAGCAAGTGCCTACTGTATGCCAGGCACTGGGCTGGTGCCAGGGGAAAGCAGTGAAGGAGACAGATGGTCCCAGGGTGGAGCAGGCAAGACGAGCAGCAAATATGAAGCAAGATACTTCTTAGGATCACGCTACAAATCCTGGTGTGACAGGAAGACACTGGGGATGGGCTGGGCTCCTCCAAAGAGAGTGGCCCGAGATGATGATAACCCCGCAGGATTAATATTCATCCCCATTTTACAGGGAAAATGCAATCAACTAAAGCTCAGAGAGGTTAAGTTGTTGCCCCAGTAAGTGGGGCCGGATTCCAAGCTCAGCTCTGATCCCCTCATTCCACATGTACTGATTGGGGGCTGTATCAAGCATGTCTTGGGGTGCCTGGCTAGCTAAGTCGGTTAAGCGTCTGCCTTCAGCTCGGGTCATGATCCCAGGGTTCTGGGATCGAGTCCCGCATTGGACTCCCTGCTCACCTGGGAGCCTGCTTCTCCTTCTCCCGTTGCCTCTTCCCGCCCCGCTCGCGCTCTCTAATATATAAATAAAGTATTTTTTTTTAAAGCATGCCTTTAAAAAAATTTTACTACTGTATTTTATTTAACCCTATCTATAAAAATATTATCATCTCCACATGTAATCAAATAAGAATGATTAACCAGACACCCCCCCCCTTCTTTTGGCATAGTAAATCTTGATTGTACATTTGCAGCACGTTTCAAGTGCCAAACAGCCACATGTGGTGGTGGCTAGCGGCTACCTCGGTGGGCAGGGCAGGTCTAGCCACAGATAATCGTCAGTTCATAATTTTATATGGATTCTTTTTTATGTTTCTTATTAAGACTTTTTTTAAAAGAGCAGTTTAATTTTCCCAGTGATACTGAGGGGAAGGTACAGAGGTTTCCCACATACCCTTTGCCCCACACGTGGATAGTCTCCTTCGTTATCAACATCCTGCCCCGGAGCCCCAGACGGTGCATGTGTTACCATCAGTGAGTTCGCCCCGGCACATCGCTATCATCCAAAGTCCATAGTTTACATCAGGGTCCACTCCCCGTGCTGTACGTTCCATGCGTTTATACAAATGTATAATGACACGCATCCCTCTTTATGGTATCAGGGTATTTCACTGCCCTGAAAATCCTCTGTGCTCCAAGCATGTTTTTTTTTTTATGATGATGTTTTGATAGGCAGGACCTCCCTGATCATGGAAGGACTGCGCGTCCCAGGGTTAGCAGATTCCTAGAGATCGTAAATGCCTTGTGACTGAACTTTCCCTGTGCAAACCAGCCAATCCAGAGCCCACACCTGAGCCCCCTCCTTTCTGGCTCTCGCACTCAGGGCCACTGTGCCTTGCCCTGATCACCCCAGAGCAGGTGCCAGACACCTAAGGCACAGTCCCCATACCCCAGAGCCTGCTGAAATCACGCGAACTAGCCAGTCCTGAGCCTGCGGGTGCTGCCTCACTCCATTCCCTACCACGGAAACCAGAGTACAGGCGCTCACCCACATTCTCCCTCACCCCTCTGCCCCCTGACCAACTCTGGTGCTGCCCCAAGGGGCCCTCTGTGCCATGGCGTGCCCCCTCCTCTTGAGATCTGTGAGGAGCAAACTTTCATTTTTTTAAGAATTTTATTTTGAGAGAGACAGCATGTGCGTGTGAGCAGGGGGAGGGACAAAAGAAGAGGGAGAGAGAAAATCTCAAGCAGACTCCACGTTGAGCGTGGAGCCTGACGTGGGGCTGGATCCCTTGACCCTGAGGTCATGACCTGAGCCGAAATCAAGAGTCAGACACTTAACTGACTGAGCCACCCAGGCGCCCCAGCGATCTATCTTTTTAATGGCCGTCTCTTCATCTGTTGGCCTCACCATATCTGAAAAAGAATAAAACCTGCATTTTGAAGCAGGTGCCAAGTGATAGAGAGCTGGAGACAGAGGGCAGATAATGGACGTACCACTCCCCACGTGAGGCTCGCAGCCGGTGGGGCAACCATGGTCCACCTTCCAGAGGAACGTCCACACGCGGGCTGTGGGGATGCAGAGGGCACCCCACCAGGTCTCCAGAGAGAACAGCTACTGAACAGAAACCTGCAGGGCAAGCAGGTGTTAGTCAGAGGTCAGAGAGAGCAGGACACCAGAGGGACCTGCCAAGAGCTGGGGCGGGAGATGGGGTGGGTAGCGGAAGATGAGGTGGGAGGACGTAGTCTATTCAGGGCCTCACATACTGAGCCAGAAGGGTCGACCTTCGTCGAAAGGTCACTGGGGAGCTGCTGAGGGATTTAGCTGGGGGAGGGTTGTGGTCAGCCGTGTTTGAGTTCTGCCAAGGTCCTGCAGAAGATGCAGTGTGGGGACATCAGCCCAGGCAAGAGAAGACTCAAGAGTAATGGCTTGTCTTCCCACGAGGGCTGTGAGGAAGGCCCCTTCTAGTCCCCTCCGTGCTCTACGCCAGCATGAAGTAATTCAGGAAATGTTTACTGAGTTCGACTATGTGCCAGGTTCGGTAGTTACAACACAGTGACAAGACAGATTTAGTCCCTACTGTCAAGGAGATATTTTAGTTTTATTTTTCTAACAACGGACTTACAATAGCATCTGAGGAATGCTGACATGACATAAAACAGGGACCCAGAAAAGAGGAAAAAAAAAAAAAACCACCAAATGACTAAAATCAGAAATGAAATGGGGGAGGTGCACCTGGCTGGCTCAGTCAGTAGAGCGTGCAACTCTTGATCTCAGTGTCATGAGTTCAAGTCCCACGCTGGGCACAGAGATCACTTAAAAATAAATAAATAAATAAATAAATATTTTTTTTTAAATGGGGGGCATAACTACTGCCCTTACAGAAATTTTTAAAAAGGATTAGAAGAGAATATTATGAACAATTATACACCAACCAATTAGATAATCTAAATGAAACTAGCAAATTGCTAGAAACTTGGGAAGAAACAGAGAATCTGGAAAGGGCTATTACAGGCAAGGAGAGTGCATCAGCAATCAAAACCCACCCAACAAAGAAAATCTACGACCAGATGGCTTCTTGGTGAATTCTACCAAACATCAAAAGGAGAATTAACACCAATCCTTCTCAAACTCTTCCCAAAAAACAGAACAGGAGGGGGGGCGCCTGGGTGGCACAGCGGTTAAGCGTCTGCCTTCGGCTCAGGGCATGATCCTGGCGTTGTGGGATCGAGCCCTGCATCAGGCTCCTCCGCTATGAGCCTGCTTCTTCCTCTCCCACTCCCCCTGCTTGTGTTCCCTCTCTCGCTGGCTGTCTCTATCTCTGTCAAATAAATAAATAAAATCTTAAAAAAAAAAACACAACAGAACAGGAGGGAACACATCCTAGCTTATGTTATTCTATAAGGTCAGCATTACCCTGATACCAAAGCCAGGCAAAGACATCATGAGAGAACTACAGACCAATGTCCTTGATGAATATAGATGCAACCATCCTCCACACATACCCCTGAAACTAGTAATACACTACATGTTAACTAAATTGAGTTTAAGGTTAAAATTTAAAAAAAATCCTCAACACAAGAGTAGCAAACCAAATCCAGAAGCATATTAAAAGGATCATGAACCATGAGCAAGTAGATTTATCTTGGGAATGCAAGGACAGTTCGACATCTGAAAATCAATTTAATACAGCACATTAATACAATGAAGGAAAAACTACACAATCATCTCAACTGATGCAGGAAAAAGCATTTGACAAAATCCAACATCTTTTCATGATAAAAGCACTCAACCAACTAGGAATGGCAGGATACTTCCTCAAGCTCAAATGATAAAGGCCATTTACGAAAGACCTGCAGTGAACATTATGCTCAGTGGTAGGACTGAAAGCTGTCCCCCTAAAATCAGGAACAAGAAAAAGATGCCCACTTTCATCACTTCCATTCAACACTGTGCTCAATGCTGGAGTTGGAGCAATTAGGCAAGAAAAGGAAATAAAAAAGGCAATCAAACTGGGAAGGAATAAACTATATTCACAAATGACATAATCATATATAGAGAGAAAATCCTAAAGAACACACACACAGACACACACACAGACACACACACACAGACACACACACACACACACACACACACACACAGACACACACACAGACACACACACAGACAAACACACACACAGACACACACAGACACACACACAGACACACACAGACACACACACACAGACACACACAGACACACACACACAGACACACACACAGACACACAGACACACACACACAGACAAACACACACACAGACACACACAGACACACAGACACACACACAGACACACACAGACACACACACACACAGACACACACAGAGACACACACACACAGACACACAGACACACACACAGACACACACACACACACACAGACACACACACACACACAGAGCTAATAAAGCCAGCAGAGTTGTAGAATACAAGCTCAACACATAAAAAATCGGTTGCATTTCTATACAATAGCAATGAGCAACTGACAAGGAAATTGAAAAACCAATTCCATTTACAATCAAAAAGAGTAAAATACATAAGAATAAGTTTAACTGAGGAAGTACAAGACTTAACTGCAAAACATTCTTAAAGAAATTAAAGGAAACCTAAGCAAATCTCTGTGCTTATGGAAGCCTCGACATAGTTAAGATGGAATTACTCCCCACAGATTGTGTGCAATCCCTATCAGAATACCAACGGCCATTTTTGCAGAAATGGAAGAACAGACTCTAAAATTCATGTGGAATTGCAGGAGACAATGAACAGCCAATCAAACAGGAGCCAGATCGTCCAACAGACACATGAAAAGATGCTCAACATCACTCATCACCAGGGAAACGCAGGTCAAAACCACAATGAGATACCACCTCACACCTGTCAGGATGGCTAGAATCAAAAACACAAGAAGCAACAGCTGTTGGTGAGGACATTGAGAAAAAGGAACCCTCGTGCTTTGTTGCTAGGAATGCAAACTGGTGCAGCCACTGTAGAAAACGGTATGGAGGTTCCTCAAAAAATTAAAAATAGAATTACCATATGATCCAGTAATTCTACTACTGGGTATTTACCCAAAGAATATGAAAACACTAATCTGAAAAGATATATGCATGCCTATGTTAACTGCAGCATTACTTATAATAGCCAAATTATGGAAAGAGTCCAGGTGTCCATCAATAGTTGAATGGATAAAGACGACGTGGTACGTATGCATGGAATATTACTTGGCCATAAAAGAAAATGAAATCTTGCCATTTGCAACAACGTGGATAGAGCTGGAGGGTATAATGCTAAGTGAAATAAGTCAGCTAGAGAAAGACAAATACCAGATGATTTCATTCATATGTGGCATTTAAGCACCAAAATAAATGAACAAAGGAAAAAAGAGACAAACCAAGAAACAGACTGTTAACTACGGAGAACAACGAGATGGTTACCAGAGGGGAGGGGGGTGGGGGATGGGTGGAGTAGATGAAGGGGATTAAGACTACCTGTACCACGATAAGCACTGAGTAATGGATCGAAGTGCCGAATCACTATAATGCACGCCTGAAACTAGTAAAACACTGTATGTTAACTGGAATTTTTTTAAAAGCAGTGTTTAAATTCCAAACACCTGAGAATTTTCCAGTGTTCTGTCACTTGTTTCTAGCTTCATTCCTTTGTGGTCAGAGAGAATAGTTTGTATGATTTCCTTATAAACTTCATTGCAACTTGTTTTGTGGCCTATGGTCTATCCTGGAGGATGTATTACATGCATTTGAGAAGAATGTGTGTTCCGCTGTTTGCTAGAGTATTCCCAATATATCGAGTAGGTCTGGTTATAACAATTGTTGAAAATGGAGTGTTGGAGTCACCAGCTACTACTGTAAAAGGGTCTATTTCTTCCTTCGATTCCACCAATGTTTGATTCATAGGGCTCTGTAGTTTGGTACATACATGTTTATACTTTTTAAAAAATTTTAAAAGATTGTTTAAAATGTTTAAGCAATCTCTATACCCAGCGTGGGGCTCAAACCCACAACCATGAGCTCGAGTCGCACTCCACCTACTGAGCCCACCAGGCGCCCTGGTAGGTATAGCTTTGTAATTATTGTATCTTCTTGATAGACTGACCCTTTTATCAGTAAGTAATGTTGTTTCTTGTAACAATTTTTCACATGGAGTCTATTTTGTGTGATATTATTATAGATATCCCAGCTCTCATTTATTTATTTATTTTTAAAGATTTTATTTATTTATTCGACAGAGAGAGAGACAGCCAGCGAGAGAGGGAACACAAGCAGGGGGAGTGGGAGAGGAAGAAGCAGGCTCCTAGCGGAGGAGCCTGATGTGGGGCTCGATCCCATAATGCCGGGATCACGCCTTGAGCCGAAGGCAGATGCTTAACCACTATGCCACCCAGGCGCCCCCCAGCTCTCTTTTAATTACTATTTACATGGAATTTCTTTTCCCCTCTCTTTCATTTCAACCTATCGGTGTCTTTGGATCTGAAGTGAGTCTCTTGTGGAAAGTGTACTGCTGGATCATGTCTCTCATCTCTTCTGTCACTGTCTGCCTTTTCCTTGGAGAGTTTAATCTACTTATCTTTAAAGTAATTACTGATAAGAAAGGACTGACTTCTGCTATTTTACTATTTGTTTTAAAGGGGTGTCTTATATCTATTTCATTCCTTAATTGGTTCATTACAATTTTCTTTTGTGTTTCACTGATTTTCTATAGTGTACCACTTTGATTCCCTTATTTCGTTTTCTGTATATGTTGTTATTTTCTTACTATTTACCTAGGATTACAGTTAGTATTCTCAACTTGTGACTATCCAGTCTGAATTAATATAGCTTGACTTCAACAGTATACAAAATTCTGCTCATACACAGCTGCATCCCTTCCCCTTTATATTGTTACTGCCACAAATTACATCATGATACATTGTATTTCCATTAACATACCTTCATAATTCTTGTTTATGCACTTGTTTCTTAAATCACATATGGGGGGAAAAGGAGTTGCAAACCAAGAATACAATAATATTGGCTTTTATATTCACTTATGTGGTTACCTTTCCAGTGTTATTTCTTCATGTGGCTTTGACTTGCTATCGAGTGCTCATTTCCATCAGAAGGACTTCTTTTAGCGTTTTTTTGAAGGGCAGGTATTAATAGCCACAAGGTCTCTTACCCTTTGTTTATCTGAGAGTATCTTAATTTCCCTTTCATTTCTGAAGGATAGTTTTACCAGATACAGAATCCGTGGTGACAGGTTTTTTCCTTTCATCACTTTAAATGACTTTCACTGCTTTCTGGCCTCCATGATACCCGATGAGAAATCAGCGGTTATTCTCATTGGCAGTCCCTTGTATGTAATAAGTCACTTTTCTCTCGCTGCTTTAAAGGTTCTCTTTGTCTTTTTCTTTTTTTAAATAAAAATTTATTTATTTATTTTAGAGGGGGGAGGGGCAGAGGGAGGGAGAAACTCAAGCAGACTCTGCGCTGAGCGGAGCCTGATCTCATGACCCTGACATCACGACCTGAGCCGAAACCAAGAGTCAGACGCTTCACTGACTGTGCCACCCAGGCACCCCTCTGTCTTTATTTTTCATAATTCAATTACAATGTCTTGGTGTGGATCTCTTTGATTTTTTCTGTTTGGAATTTGTTGACCTTCTTGCATGTATAGATTCACGACTGTTACTAAATTTGGTAAATATTCAGCCACTGTTTCTTTGAATAGTTTTTCTCTTTTTTTCTTCTGCCTCTGGGATGCCCATTGTATGCTTGCTTATACACTTGCTGCTGTCCCAAAGGGCTCTCAGGTCCTGTTCATTTTCCTTCATTCTTTCCTCCTTTGGCTCCTCAACTGGATAATTTCAATTGACCCATTTTCAAGTCCAGTGGTTCTTTTGTTTGCCCACTGAAACCTGTTGAAACTCTCTAGGGAAATTTTCATCTTGTCTTACTTTCCAGCTCCAGAGTTTCTATTTGTTTCTTTCATATAATTTCTATTTCTTATTGACAGTCTCTATTTGATGAGACATCATTCTCCTGATTTCCCCTAGTTCTTTGTCTATGGTTTCCCCTACCTTTTTGAGCATACTTTACACTGTTGATTCAAAGTCTTCTTCAAGTCTAATGAATGTGTGTCCAGGGATCACCTGTTAGCGTCTTATCTTCCACAAAGATACCCTTCGCAGGGCCATACTCTTGTTTCTTGGCATGCTTCATTTTTGTCGTTGTTGAAAATTAGGCAATTTGGATATTACAATGTGGTAATTCTGTAAATCAGATCTGTCCCCCTCTGGGTTTGTTGTTGTTGTTTGCTGTGGGTTGCAGTTGTCTGAATGACCTTTCTAGAATATTTTAAAAACTGTATTTCTTGTTGCGTGTGGTCTCTGAAGTGTCAGTTCCTTTAGCTCCTCATCAGCACTTGTTGGAAATTTCTTAACTGCCTGGAGGAAGGAGACAAAGAGGAGGAGGGGGAGGAGAAAGGAGAAAGAGGAAGAGAGCAGGATGGGAGGAAGGAAAGAGGAGAGGAGACAGGGCAACCTTCCTGATGTTTGCGGACTGACTCTGCGTTGGGGCACTCCTGTAACAAGCAGCCAGGTTGTTCACAACTCTGCTTTAGTCTTCACTTCCTGCTCGGGGTGAGCCTAAAGGTCAGCCAGAGGTGCACACTTAGGGGCTTCTAAAATCTTTTCTGAGCATGCATCCTGCCCCCAGCATGGGAGGATTTTCAAAGCCATTATTCCCCCAAGTAGCTCCTCCCCCAGCTTCTCCTCTCAGGCTCTCAGCCTGTCTACTGTTTGTCCCAACTGTAAACTTTCCCCTCACGTGGCAGCACCTTGTTCACTGGCCTTTCAGCTGTACTCAAGGAATACCCTCTGCAGAGTCCCTTCCTGCTTTGAGGGAGTTACAATGTGGGCAAAACAGAGGCCAGTGCCTTGCATCATTCCTTCAAGGAACCCCCAGACAGGTCAAAACAGGCGCACATAATTCCTCAGGAACAAGGAATCTTTGTTTCATTTTGTTTGGGGAGAGGAGATAACAAATTGCTCTATTTGAAGGAATGGTGCAAGTGAACGAAGTGAACTGGACGTTCTAACACAACTGAGAGAAGACAGAATGGTACATACACTACCTGGCGTGGACGTCACTCCTGTGGCTGCAGGGAAGCCCACCAATGGCTCAGCGGTCATTGCTGTCCCGGGGTGTCCTTGTCAAAAAGATACTCTGCCATGCAAGGGTTCTGGAGTCCCATCTTGTGCAAGCTGGTTACGTGATCGCCCAAGTCTTTGATGGATTTCACCCACTCGTTCAATGTAGTTACATGAATGACTTGGCCATTTTTGTCAATGGCTGCTTTGTACGAGTTCTGCTTGTGACTGATCACAATCTGATCCAAGGGTAACCTATGCTCCAGTGTATCCAGCCTGCTCTCCCCAGTCACCACAGTCCACTTTCTTGCTATGCTGAAGGAAACTCGGCCACCTTGTGGGTCCTGCAAGTGCCATCAGTTTCTCAGCACGGTCCCTCTCCTTGTGAGCTTGGTGAGGAAAATCAGCGGCAACATTCCTCAAAGCCAATTCACCATGGTCCAAATAGAAAGATGTGGACAGGTAGATGCAGGAGGCACAGAGTTCCAAGTGGATCCAGTGGTTGATGGTGGCCTCCAGATCCTGGAGATGGTCCAAACCCACCTGCAAGGAGGACACAGTCGTCATGGCAGGTGGCTTAGGAAGGTGGTGGCCAGGCAGCACTGGAGTGGCGGCAGTTGGTCCCTTGGAAATGTCCAAGGCACTGTGAGCAGGTGTCAGCATTCTTGGAACGCTTTTGAGAGCCTGTTCTCCGCCAGACCGTGTTCCAGAATGTGAGGCTAATAGTGAATGATANAGTTGGTCCCTTGGAAATGTCCAAGGCACTGTGAGCAGGTGTCAGCAATCTTGGAACGCTTTTGAGAGCCTGTTCTCCGCCAGACCGTGTTCCAGAATGTGAGGCTAATAGTGAATGATACAAACAAAACCCCCTGGCCTCTCGAAGCTACATTCCAGGGTAGGGCTTCTCAGTCTCGGCACTGCTGACAGTAGGGGCTAGACACTTCTGTGTTGTCGAGGGCCACGCTGTGCATCACAGGACGCTGAGCAGCGTCCCCGGCCTCCACCCACCAGATGCCACTGGCATGGCTCTCTGGTTGTGACACCCCAAACTGTCCCCCAAAATCCCCACTGGGAACCACTGCTCCACTGAGGAACTGGGGGATCCAAGTTTCTGTCCTGGCTCACAGGCCGTGTCGCTGTATATGTGTATGTTTAAACCCCCGACCCTGTTTGACCCTGACCCCTTAGCAGCTGTAGTAACAAAGAACACAAGCACCACTGTTGTCTGCTTGCAACATGCTGGGTCCTGTACCAAGGGGTTTTATATCCACTGATGTGACAACTGAGGCTCGGGCCGGTCAGTCCTGTGCCCAAGGAGTCAGGGCTGAGCTGCTAGGCCAGGCCTGCTTGACTGCAGAAGTCTGGCACCTCCTGACCACTGGCAATGTGGTGCTTCTGTTAAAAAGGAAGAGATGGGTAAACTGAGGAGTCCGAAAGCCCCATGGGGCCCCAGGCTGTACCCAAGTTGACAACAGCAGGGCGTCGGGGCTGGGTGGCTGGGTGTCATGGTGCTTGGCCTGAAAGCAGCTATATGTCTCTCCCCAGCTGACTCTGGAAGCCAGGGCCGTGGTGGGGGCCGGTCACCAGGCGTGTGTTTGGGTGCTGCAGGGCGGGGCTGTATCTGGAGGTGAGCTGCGGCTTCCTCCTGGGCTGCTAGTGCCAGCCGGTGTCAGACAGCATGGGGGCAGGGCCTGGCCCTCCCGGCAAGGCCAGCTACCTCGTGGGGCTCAAGGGGTGGGACCTGCAGAGGGTTAGGGTGCGCTGGCTCAGGTCCAAAGCCGCTGGGGAGTCCTGTGACTGCCGAGTCTGGATGACAGGACCTGATGGGTCACCGCCTGCACACGCGAGCTCCAGTGGGCTTCTAGCTGAGCGAGCCGTCCCTGCTCCTCCAGTATCACCCAGACAAGGAGGCCCGTGTGTCCCCCTACTTCCTTTGTACCCCATTTTCTCCTTTCTGCCCATCCCCAGTGACAGATCTGTCCCTCAGGGTTTTAAAATGTAGGCTTTATTGTTATTCNGGGGCACCTGGGTGGCACAGCGGTTGAGCGTCTGCCTTCAGCTCAAGGCGTGGTCCCGGCGTTATGGGATCGAGCCCCACGTCGGGCTCCTCTGCTATGAGCCTGCTTCTTCCTCTCCCACTCCCCCCGCTTGTGTTCCCTCTCTCGCTGGCTGTCTCTATCTCTATCGAATAAATAAATAAAATCTTTAAAAAAAATAAAAAAAATAAAAAAAAATAAAATGTAGGCTTTATTGTTATTCAGGTATAGTGAGGCTAAAGGAGCAGGAGACAGTTTGTTACTCACAGATCCCAGGAGAAGGGGGACCGCACACCATGTGGGTCCACTCGAGGAAGAACCAGGGTCACTCAGGAGGCAGAGGGAGCAAGGCAGAGACGTGGGAAGGAGCCTTTTTTTGTGGTTTCTATGGGATGGAAAGGCAGGGTCAGCAGGCTCAGGACTGGCTAGTTTGAATAATCTCTGCGGGCTCTGGGGGGTAGGGTCAGGCCTAGTTTTCTGGCCCCTGGCCCTGGGGACATCAGGGCAAGGGGACACTGGCTCCTGGAGTATGGCAGCCTGATAACAAGTAGTCAGAGGAGGGGCCGTGGCAGGCGAGGTGTGTGCTAT
The DNA here is from genome assembly GCF_002007445.2 of Ailuropoda melanoleuca. NCBI lineage: Eukaryota > Metazoa > Chordata > Mammalia > Carnivora > Ursidae > Ailuropoda > Ailuropoda melanoleuca. The sequence goes on from NC_048221.1 coordinate 5,575,660, forward strand.
CTCTAGGGATCAGTTAGCCCTGGGAGGGGCAGTCCCTCCAGTGGCAGCAAGGCCCCAAGAGCTCAAAGCATCAGCGTACAGAAAATAAAAACCACAACTGACACATCCCTCACCTCTCTGCTCTCACCACCCATTTTCCCCTCTTGCCTGTTTCTGCGGCCACCCCGTTTGGCAGGGGATAAACACCTAGGGTGCCTCTCCAGTCTCCCCGACCTCCAGAAACCCGGCATCCCTGACCCCTCCTGCCGACTGTCCCTGTCACCTCCGGCTCCTGAACTCCTGCACTGGCTCCACGGAAGCCTGACAGCGGCCTGTGCGGCCTGCGGCCCCTCGTGGCTCCTGTCTTCCGTGGCTCGAGACCACCCGCTCTGGGTCCTTCTCCCCTCCTTTCCAGTCATCTCTGAGACAAGAGCATTTTCTCACGGTTCTGTCCTGGTCCCTTTCTCTGGGGTCAGGCTGAGGCCACACAACCGCCCCCGCTTGGTATTTTTGCTGCTAATAAAGGGGCTTGAGGTGCCTTGTGGGCTACGTGCCCAACTGTGAACTTCTGAATGCAAAATTCACTTTTCCTTTAGTGTTGGCTAAAAAAAAAAAAAAAAATGTCTCCTCCTGGGGGCAGGGGTGACAAGAACTGGGCCCAGGACACCTTGAAGAACATGAGAAGCCTTTCCAAGTCTGCAGTGTGGAGCAAAGATTGGGGCTTTTGGTCTTTTTATGTGTGACTTTTGGGGGCGTGGAGTGGGGAGCAAAGCGGTCCCTCTGTCTGCTTTATCTCGGTGTTCTCAGCTTGAGAACATCTGGTCCACCCAAGGCCTGACCCCCAGCCTTCATACACTGAGTCCTCAGCATCTAGTGGGAGAGACACGGGCCCGTGGTACAGCTCAGCTCGTGCCCTAAGAGAGGCAGAGGCCAGCCCGACGGCCCAGTGCCGCCCACACCCCGACCTGGGCTCCAGAGTGAACTGTCCTGAGCTCCTTGCAGCCGCGGTAACAAATTACCTCAAGCACGGCGGCTTAAAACAGCACAGATTTATCTTTCGGTTCTGGAGGGCAGAAGTCCTAAAATCATGCTATTGGCCAGGCCAAGATCCCTCCAGAGGCCCTGTGGGCCATCTGTGTCTTCACCCCCTCCAGCTCCCAGGGTGGCTGGCGCTCCCTGGCGCGCGGCCTTCCTCCTCCTGCAAAGCCAGCAGTGGAGCATCTTCCAGTCTGGTTCTGCACCCCGCTTCTGTTGTCTCTTCCCTTCTCTGGCTCTGACCCTCCTGTCTCCCTGTCCTAAGGACCCTTGTGATGACGTTGGGCCACCGGGATCACCCAGGATCATCTTCCATCTCCAGAGCTGTGACTTAACCACATCTGCCAAGTCCCTCCCGCTATAGAAGCTGACATAGTCTCAGGTTCTGGTGATAAGGACATGGACACTGGGTGGGGGGGAGGCATTATTTTGCCTGCCACAGCACCCACAGAACACTTCTTGGGGGAAGTGATATGTGGACCCAGTTCTGGAAACCAGTGGGTGGGGATGGGGGTGGGGGAGAATTCCAGGCCCATGGAACAGGGCACATCAAACAGCAGGCTCCCTGAATACCTGACCTGGATGTGGTCTGAAGGCCCTTAACACCAGCCCAAGAACCCAGGCAAAGGAATCCCCTTTCCAGGCTTGGTTCTGTCAGGTGGGGGATTCTCACCTGGGCCGATTTTGCCCCCCAGCGGACACCTGGCAGTAACTGGTTGTCACAGCAGGGGCGGAGGGATGGCTAGAGAGGCTACTAAACGTCCTACCCTCCTCCCCCATGAAGAATCCTCCACCCCACAGGTCAGTGGGCTCAAGAGTGAGAAGCCCCGCTTCCAGCATAGCTACTAACAGCTGCTTCCTGGCCCTGTCTCTCCAAACCTGCAGGGACTCCCCCACATCCCCTTGGAGGGTGTCTGCTCAGTTTCACCCAGTCCTTTCTTGGGAAAAGCAGCTTTCAGTTCCTCCTGACCCTCGACCTGCCCTGGGTGCACTTGGGTGGGTTGAACACTCCTCACTGGGGAATGCAAAGGCCCAGGAAGATGGCTGGAAAAGCAGCCCTGTTTTCTCCTCACCCCACCCCACCCTGCCCTGCCCCACCCCGCCCCACCCCACGATGACCACTCTGGACTCTGGGTCCCTGCACGGGGAAGATGAGGCAGATGGTAGGCTAAGGACACTGGTCAATGGGCGGGGACTAAGCTAGCTCACTCACAAAGCATGGGGCAGCAGGGGATAGGACCCGTGACAGGAGGGGTGAGTTAGGGGCACCCCCCTCCAGCTCCTTGCTGCTGCTGCCCTGTGACAGCCATGTTGGCAATACCCCTAGCGTCGTCTGTGTGGTCACTGGGCTGGGGCAAGAGTGGAGTGCCCACCTNTTTTATGTGTGACTTTTGGGGGCGTGGAGTGGGGAGCAAAGCGGTCCCTCTGTCTGCTTTATCTCGGTGTTCTCAGCTTGAGAACATCTGGTCCACCCAAGGCCTGACCCCCAGCCTTCATACACTGAGTCCTCAGCATCTAGTGGGAGAGACACGGGCCCGTGGTACAGCTCAGCTCGTGCCCTAAGAGAGGCAGAGGCCAGCCCGACGGCCCAGTGCCGCCCACACCCCGACCTGGGCTCCAGAGTGAACTGTCCTGAGCTCCTTGCAGCCGCGGTAACAAATTACCTCAAGCACGGCGGCTTAAAACAGCACAGATTTATCTTTCGGTTCTGGAGGGCAGAAGTCCTAAAATCATGCTATTGGCCAGGCCAAGATCCCTCCGGAGGCCCTGTGGGCCATCTGTGTCTTCACCCCCTCCAGCTCCCAGGGTGGCTGGCGCTCCCTGGCGCGCGGCCTTCCTCCTCCTGCAAAGCCAGCAGTGGAGCATCTTCCAGTCTGGTTCTGCACCCCGCTTCTGTTGTCTCTTCCCTTCTCTGGCTCTGACCCTCCTGTCTCCCTGTCCTAAGGACCCTTGTGATGACGTTGGGCCACCGGGATCACCCAGGATCATCTTCCATCTCCAGAGCTGTGACTTAACCACATCTGCCAAGTCCCTCCCGCTATAGAAGCTGACATAGTCTCAGGTTCTGGTGATAAGGACATGGACACTGGGTGGGGGGGAGGCATTATTTTGCCTGCCACAGCACCCACAGAACACTTCTTGGGGGAAGTGATATGTGGACCCAGTTCTGGAAACCAGTGGGTGGGGATGGGGGTGGGGGAGAATTCCAGGCCCACGGAACAGGGTACATCAAACAGCAGGCTCCCTGAATACCTGACCTGGATGTGGTCTGAAGGCCCTTAACACCAGCCCAAGAACCCAGGCAAAGGAATCCCCTTTCCAGGCTTGGTTCTGTCAGGTGGGGGATTCTCACCTGGGCCGATTTTGCCCCCCAGCGGACACCTGGCAATAACTGGTTGTCACAGCAGGGGCGGAGGGATGGCTAGAGAGGCTACTAAACGTCCTACCCTCCTCCCCCATGAAGAATCCTCCACCCCACAGGTCAGTGGGCTCAAGAGTGAGAAGCCCCGCTTCCAGCATAGCTACTAACAGCTGCTTCCTGGCCCTGTCTCTCCAAACCTGCAGGGACTCCCCCACATCCCCTTGGAGGGTGTCTGCTCAGTTTCACCCAGTCCTTTCTTGGGAAAAGCAGCTTTCAGTTCCTCCTGACCCTCGACCTGCCCTGGGTGCACTTGGGTGGGTTGAACACTCCTCACTGGGGAATGCAAAGGCCCAGGAAGATGGCTGGAAAAGCAGCCCTGTTTTCTCCTCACCCCACCCCACCCTGCCCTGCCCCACCCCGCCCCACCCCACGATGACCACTCTGGACTCTGGGTCCCTGCACGGGGAAGATGAGGCAGATGGTAGGCTAAGGACACTGGTCAATGGGCGGGGACTAAGCTAGCTCACTCACAAAGCATGGGGCAGCAGNTTTTGGTCTTTTTATGTGTGACTTTTGGGGGCGTGGAGTGGGGAGCAAAGCGGTCCCTCTGTCTGCTTTATCTCGGTGTTCTCAGCTTGAGAACATCTGGTCCACCCAAGGCCTGACCCCCAGCCTTCATACACTGAGTCCTCAGCATCTAGTGGGAGAGACACGGGCCCGTGGTACAGCTCAGCTCGTGCCCTAAGAGAGGCAGAGGCCAGCCCGACGGCCCAGTGCCGCCCACACCCCGACCTGGGCTCCAGAGTGAACTGTCCTGAGCTCCTTGCAGCCGCGGTAACAAATTACCTCAAGCACAGCGGCTTAAAACAGCACAGATTTTTGATCTTTCGGTTCTGGAGGGCAGAAGTCCTAAAATCATGCTATTGGCCAGGCCAAGATCCCTCCAGAGGCCCTGTGGGCCATCTGTGTCTTCACCCCCTCCAGCTCCCAGGGTGGCTGGCGCTCCCTGGCGCGCGGCCTTCCTCCTCCTGCAAAGCCAGCAGTGGAGCATCTTCCAGTCTGGTTCTGCACCCCGCTTCTGTTGTCTCTTCCCTTCTCTGGCTCTGACCCTCCTGTCTCCCTGTCCTAAGGACCCTTGTGATGACGTTGGGCCACCGGGATCACCCAGGATCATCTTCCATCTCCAGAGCTGTGACTTAACCACATCTGCCAAGTCCCTCCCGCTATAGAAGCTGACATAGTCTCAGGTTCTGGTGATAAGGACATGGACACTGGGTGGGGGGGAGGCATTATTTTGCCTGCCACAGCACCCACAGAACACTTCTTGGGGGAAGTGATATGTGGACCCAGTTCTGGAAACCAGTGGGTGGGGATGGGGGTGGGGGAGAATTCCAGGCCCACGGAACAGGGTACATCAAACAGCAGGCTCCCTGAATACCTGACCTGGATGTGGTCTGAAGGCCCTTAACACCAGCCCAAGAACCCAGGCAAAGGAATCCCCTTTCCAGGCTTGGTTCTGTCAGGTGGGGGATTCTCACCTGGGCCAATTTTGCCCCCCAGCGGACACCTGGCAATAACTGGTTGTCACAGCAGGGGCGGAGGGATGGCTAGAGAGGCTACTAAACGTCCTACCCTCCTCCCCCATGAAGAATCCTCCACCCCACAGGTCAGTGGGCTCAAGAGTGAGAAGCCCCGCTTCCAGCATAGCTACTAACAGCTGCTTCCTGGCCCTGTCTCTCCAAACCTGCAGGGACTCCCCCACATCCCCTTGGAGGGTGTCTGCTCAGTTTCACCCAGTCCTTTCTTGGGAAAAGCAGCTTTCAGTTCCTCCTGACCCTCGACCTGCCCTGGGTGCACTTGGGTGGGTTGAACACTCCTCACTGGGGAATGCAAAGGCCCAGGAAGATGGCTGGAAAAGCAGCCCTGTTTTCTCCTCACCCCACCCCACCCTGCCCTGCCCCACCCCGCCCCACCCCACGATGACCACTCTGGACTCTGGGTCCCTGCACGGGGAAGATGAGGCAGATGGTAGGCTAAGGACACTGGTCAATGGGCGGGGACTAAGCTAGCTCACTCACAAAGCATGGGGCAGCAGGGGATAGGACCCGTGACAGGAGGGGTGAGTTAGGGGCACCCCCCTCCAGCTCCTTGCTGCTGCTGCCCTGTGACAGCCATGTTGGCAATACCCCTAGCGTCGTCTGTGTGGTCACTGGGCTGGGGCAAGAGTGGAGTGCCCACCTTGCTCACCAGCCGTGAAATGGACCCCAGCGTTGGTGGCCTGATTCATTGGCGGGGGGGACAGGGGCAGGCCGTGCCAGAACGTGACAAACCTGGGCTGGGGGCTTAGGGGGGCTGGTCCTCCAGGGAAGGGCCTGCTTCTTGCTCCTTCGGCCAGCAAACCCCTGACGCCTACTGGCTGCCAGGCCCTGTGCTGGGCACGGGGGGTGATAAGACTCAGCCAGCCCCTCAGGGAGCCACAGCGACTGGGGAGAGCAGGGCTCGTGCTGGCAGCTGCTGGGGTCTCACTATGGTTCTCATCGCAGCACCAAGCTCATCTGTGGGAAGAGGCTGACTGCATTGCTGGGCGAAGGGACTGGCGATGTTGGCCAGGGGAAAGGAGGGAGGCGGGAGTCTAGGCAGAGCAAGGCCCCATGCAGGGGCACAGAGGGAAGGACGAAGGAGAGCGTGTGTCCAGTGGGGCTTCCCTTGGTGTGAGCCCAGCAAACCCCTTGCTGCTGGGGGTAGGAGGGCTGCTCTGGGAAGACGGCCAGTGCCCCCAGCTGCTCCTGGATCCCCTCGCCTGCTCCTGTGCCAGCTGTAGCTCATCTGTACAGACTCTGTGGACGTCCAGGGGGCCCCTCGCCAGGCTTGAGCCCCTGATGTATGGCTCTCCATCCTCCCACAGGGGCTCTAGGCCAGCCCCATCCACCACAGAATCTTGCCTCCTTAACTGCAGAGGCTGGGCAGTGCCCATGCGTGACAAGGTCCACCTGAGTGCCTCTGCCCACCCCTGCTGAAACCCAGCGGGCTTACCTAGGGGGACGGACTGAACTGTGTGACCCCTCCAAAATTCATGTGTCACAGCCCTAACCTGCAGGGCCTTGGGATGTGACTGTATTTGAAGGGAGGGCCTCTGAAGAGGTGATCAAGCTAAAATGAGGCCATTAGGGTGGGCCCTAATCCAATGACTGGTGTCCTTATAAAAAGGGGAAAATAGGACACAGATGCACACAGAAGGAAGACCGTGTGGGGACACAGGGAGAAGGTGGCCATCTGCAAGCCAAGGAGGGACGCCTCAGAAAGAATCAGCCCTGCCAACACCTTGATCTTGGGGTCCTTGCCTCCAGAACAAACCATGAAGAAGTACTTTTTTTTAATAATAAAATGATTTTACTTAAAATGTACCTTCATATACATATAATAATATCAAACATTTATTTAGGGGTGCCTGGCTGGCTCAGTCGGTGGAGTATGTGACTCTTGAGATCTTGGGGTTGTGGGTTTGAGCCCCACGTTGCATGTGGAGATTACTTAAAAATAAAATCTTTAAACAAACAAATAAGATAGGTTTATCTGATGCTCTCAATGTGAGAAAATAGATTTCTGTTGTTCCTAAACCACCCAGACTAGGCTGCTTTGTTACGGCAGCCAGAACAAACCAATCATCCAGGGTAGACCTCAGTAAGACAGTAGCATACCGGGTGCCTAGGGATGTGGGGAGGGAACGAAGATCAAGACAGACCCTTTCTCCATGGCCTTGGTTTCTCCCCTTTCCCATGTAGACCTAGTGCTCTAACTGCATACTGAGGATGTCCCCTTCCCTCCAAACTCAACCATCTTAAGCCACTGGGCCCTGGCTGAATGGGGCAGTAGAAATAACACCCTAGAGATGCCACTGTGAACCCATGACCCCCACCCCGCTGGGCTCTCCTTTTCCAGAGTGGTCTATGTAAACCTTCTCCTTGGGCCCCTCCTCTTCCCTAGACACCCCCCCACCTCTTATCTGCATCCTACTTAGTCTTTCCTCCTGTCCATCCCCTTGGGGCTGAGGCTGGGGCCTGCCTTGGTGCTGGCCTGCACCCTCCCTTCCCCACTCTCCCCCGCATTCTCCCAGCCTCAGGTGGAGGGCTGGACGACATGTAGGTGCGATTCTGTGCCCCACCCTGTTCTCTCACATGATGAGCTGTTTGCTCCCGTGGTCCCAACCCCTAGCCCCTCTCTGCCATCCTCTGGGAGTGTGTGACCTTGGGCCCACTTGATCCTTCTGTAAAATGGGGCTAACAGGCCCCAGCCCAGAAGCTTACAATGAGGACTGAACTGCAACCCCACATGAGGCACCTGCGTGGCTCAGTCAGTTACACGTCCAACTCTTGATCTCAGCTCAAATCGTGATCTCAGGGTTGTGAGTTCGAGTCCCACGTTGGACTCCATGCCGAGAGGGGAGCCCACTTAAAAAAATAATAATAAAAATTAAAAACTTTAAAAAAAGGAACTGCATACACACAGTGGTCAGCCTGGAGGCCGAGAGCCACTCTTATTCCATATGGTTGCAGGCCTCCTACCCATCTTTTCTAGTAGATGTGCAATTCATTAAAGCAGCCTCATCTCTGGGCATTTAGATCAGTGCCAAGCCGAAGGCAACTTGCTGGAGCCCGGAAGAAACATTCTCTGGCCGACAGCCCTTCCATGGGTGGCTCAGGGTAACTGTCAGTGCTATAGCCATGGGGACAGAGCGCGAACCTTTCCTGTGTGGCAGGGATCTTTCATGGGTGTCTTTCCAGCTTCACGTGGCTGCCACCCCTGAGGAAAGTCAGTGCTGGGGCCGGGGGCGGGGGCGGTTCTGGCAGGGCTGGAATGATCTACACCTTGACCAGCCCTTACCCTTGTGCCCCTTGGTAGACCCACTCTGAGGTTTGTTGACTCTCTCCCCCTGCAAACTGTCTGTTTCCGACCTTTGTTCCTTTGGCTCTTATCAATTTACGTGAGCTCTTAATAGACTGATAACACCTGGCTTATTCCTATCACACAACTTGCTCTCTTGCACACAGGCATGCCTGGGGCGCTCTGAGAAATGTGTGCTTTTGGATCTGTTTGGGAGCTGGGAGGTTTGAAGATTTTGTGATACGGAGAGCGTGGGTGTTGCGGGGGGCGGGGAGGGGGGAGGCGGCACAGGACCTGGTTAACGGAAACACCTGTCCTGGGTGCTCCTGCACCAGCACATCAGGGGCAGGTGGGAGGCACCTTGCATGCAGCCCACGGCATATAAGTGAGTCCCGGGCCTGCTTCCTGTGAATTGTTGGATGAAGAACGAGACTGGAGATGACTGTCTACCAATGACCGACAAGCATGAAGCCTCCACCTCATTTATAAAGAGTATTGGGGAAAACAGTCTGGTGGTTTCTCAAAACATTAAACACAGAGTTACCATAGGACCCTGCCATCCCACTCCTAGGTATCTACCCAAGAGAATGGAAAACACATGTTCGCATAAAAAATTGTCTGTGAACGTTCACAGCAGTGTTATTCACAATAGCCAAGAAGTGGGAAAAGCCCCCATGTCCACCATGTGGTGAATGGATAAAGAAAATGTGGTGTCGCCACACGGTGGAATTATTGCTCAGCTGTGAAGTACCAATCCACACTCCGGCATGGATGGACCTTGATGACAGGATGCTCAAACGCAAAAGGCCACATGTGATGTGACTCCATTTACATTAAGTGACCAGAACAGGCAAATCCACGGGGTCAGGAAATACGTTCGTGGTCGCCAGAGGCTGGGGAGTGACTGCTAACGGGCATGGGTTTCTTTCGTTCTGGGGTGAAGAAATGTTCTGGAATGAGACAGTGGTGATGTTTGCACAACTTTGCGAATATATGAGAAGTCCCTGAATTTTCACTTAAAAAAAAAAAAAAACTTTCAAAAAGCAGCACTGCAGAAAGCCCCACAACTACACAGGAAATACTTAGGAGCCAAGCAAGAAAGAGAACTTGTATGCCACGAAAAGGAAACATCAGAAATCTTAAAAACGAAAACTGGAAGTGATGGTGGCTACTACAGAGTTAGCATAGGACTGAGGGTGACCAAGTGAGAACACCTAGAAGTGAAAGTGATCGCTAGCGATAACCCTCCAGGACAACGGGGAAAGCCAGGCCACGCCATGACCCCCAGGGAACCAGAGCTGCAGGGCCTTTCCTAACCTTTGACCTCAAGAGAGATAAAACACTTGCCAGGAAGATACTGCAGTGGAATGGCTATGGGTCACTTGCAGAAAGATCATTCTGGAAAGCAAAATTTGCCCCGCTTGTCCAGGTCAGTGACCCACGTTATCTCAGGTGATGGCGTTCCAGGAACCGGAGTTTTAATAAGTGGATCAGGTGCCTGGGTGGCTCAGTCGGTAAAGTGGCTGACTCTTGATCTCAGCTCAGGTCTCGATCTCAGGGCTGTGAGTTCAAGCCCCGCGGAGCGGACTTAAAAAAAAAAAAAGGAAAAGCGGAGCCCTTCCTGCTCTCTGGGGTGTTAACCACGTTAGATGCTCTGCTCGGTGCCTGCTTTACGCGTGTCCCTGAGGTGGTGGTGCCACCTGCCTTTCACAAATAAGCAAACGGAGGCACAGGGACCTTATGAGCCCGGCGGTGCCTGAACGAAAGCCCTGCATTTCTGTGCCTCCTCCAAGGCCGGGTTCTTAGGGGCAGAAATGTGCAAACATAGGAACCAAGGTGACTCACACCTGGAAGGGGCCAATCCCCTTGGCACAAGGACATGACCTCCAAACTGTTGTTAACCTGAAAATACATGCTGTTGCCCAAGGAAAAATAAATAAAGCTTCCTGTTTCTTGACACAACTGACCTATTGGGCACTTGAGATGGAATCAGATTGCAGCTGTAAAGCTCGTTGAGTGCCAGAAGTTGAGTGCCAGAAGGCTCTTTGGGCTTGTCCAGGCCCGCCCGGCTTCTGTCCTCCCAACGAGCGTCTGCTTTCATGCCTCAGCTCTGTTTGGGAGCTGGTCGGGGAATGCTTGACAGTGAAACCCATTTCTGTGTCCCCAGAGTTGCCCCCACCTATGTTCGGAGCCCTGGAAATGGTTCAAATGTCACGGCTTCCCCCCACGTCACTGGGTCTCATGAATCAGGGCACCTCCCTTTCCACATTTGACTGGTCACCGACAAGTTTACTGAGCCCACCTCGTCAACATCTGGAATCCTCCTCTCCATACCCAGCCCCCCATCCTCTGCCCCAGGCTGCCCACCCTTGCCTCTGGTTTCCTTCTTTCATATAAATAAATAAATAAATATGCAAAGTCAGTCTCTCATCTTGGCTACAAAACAAATTCTTTTACATGCTTGTTGCCTACGACAGCTGTATTAGTTCTCTGTGGCCGCTGTGACAAATGACAGCCCCCTTGGTGGCCTAAAACAACGCACATTTATTCTCCTATGGCCCCGGAGGTCAGAAGTGTGAAAGCAGTCTTACCAGGCTAAAATTAAGGTGTCAGCTGGGCTGTGGCCCTTCTGGGAGTGCTGGGAAGAAAACTGTTTCTGGGCCTTCTCCAGCTTTCAGAGGCTGCCTGCATCCTGTGGCTCATGGTCCCTCCTCCACCTACAAAGCCAGCAACAGGATCATCGGCCTCTGCTCCCGTCATCACAGCTTCTCTGACTCCAATCTTCCTGCTCCCCTCTTACAAGAACCTTGTGATTACATGTCCCATGCGGATCATCCATGATAACCTCCCCCTCTTTGGTCCGTAACTTCATACCATCTGCAGAGTCCCCTCTGCCAGGTAAGGCCACACAGCTGTAGGTGCCAGGAGACGAGGTCATGGACATCTTGGAGGGGCTGCTATTCTGTCCACCCTAACAGGATTCACACACATTTTCTGAAACGGGCCTGACAGTAAATACTGTAGGCTTTGTGGACCATATGGTCTCTGTCACCAGGACTGGCTATGTAATTTTCAGGGCCTGATGCAAGATACAAATGAGGGGCCCCTTATTCCCCGATTATTATGAATTTCAAGATGGTGACAGAGGTGCAGCGCCCGGTGAGACTCCATAGCATGCATGGCCAGGAAGCGGGCCCTGCCTGAGCAATCCTCCGCCGCCGCCACTGTGGCTGGAAAGCCGCCACGGGCCATATGCAGATGACAGGTGACGCTGTGGCGTTATCAAACTTGATGGGACACCTAAACTGTAACTGTCTCAGGTCACAAGATGTTATTCTGCTTTTGCTTTTGCTTTTGTTTTTAAGTAGGCTCCACACCCAATGTGGGGTTTGAACTCAGGACCCTGAGATCAACAGTCAGGGCCTCCACCTACTGAGCCAGCCACAGGATCTTCTTTTGTTGTTCTTTCAACCACTTAAAAATGTAAACATCTGGACTGGATGCTTGGGTGGCTCGGCTGGTTAAGCGTCTGCCTTCGACTCAGGTCATGATCCCAGGGTCCTGGGATCGAGCCCCGCATCTGCTCCTCGCTCAGTGGGGAGCCTGCTTCTCCCTCTGCCTGCCGCTCCTCCTGCTTATGCTCTGACAAATAAATAAAATCTTTAAAAAAAAATGTAAACATCAAGGGCGCCTGGATGGCTCAGTCGGTTAAGCTTCTGTCTCTTGGCTCAGGTCATGATCTCAGGGTCGTGAGATCGAGCCCCAAGACGGGCTCCACACTGGACATAGAGCCTGTTTGGGATTCTCTCCCTCCCCCTCTGCCCCTCCCCACCCCCTCATGAGCTTGTGCTCTCTGTCAAGGAAAAAAAAAAAAAAAGAGTAAACCTCATTCTTACTCACAGGCTGTACAAAAACAGGCGTGGGCTGAATCGAGCTGTAATTTGCCGGCTCCTGGTCTATGTGATAAAATCCCAACATCTCTGCCTGACTCTCCAGGGCCCTTTGAAACTGAAGACAGACATCTCTCCAGTCCCACCTCACAATCTGCATCCAGTGCTCCTGATGGCTCCCGTTTCCTACCAGATCCCCTGGGACAAATCCGTGCCTGCACTGCTCCTTCAGGCCTGTCCGTCCAGAAGCCCCACTCCCACCTGCTCCCATTGTATTCTGGCTTGGACACTGCACTCTTTGAGAGGCGGTGCTCTGTGCTTATCCTTTGTCGCCCCGGCTGGATTTATGTGTCTTTGTGTCCCCCCCTCCCTCGGGAAGTGATGTGCTCAAGGGCGGGAATGCAGGCTAAGTCATCTTTCTGTCTCCTGACCTCACAGGCCCTCAGAGCTGGCACTTAGAGGGACAGCAAGAAGAACCTAGAATTTTGGTAGCTGGAGCATACTCAGATTCTGACCCCTAAGAACTAAAACTATGCTTCTTACCAAAAACAAAAACAAAGCAACCCCCCCCACCCCACCGCAAACCAAGAATTTCCTCTTTCAAATTCAGATGAAGAAAATAAAGATCTCTGAGACTAAACAGACCTGGGTTCCATTCCTTGTCCTTACTAGACAAGTGCCCTTGGACAAATCACCTCCCTTGCTCTTAAGACTGAGTCTCAATTCGCCATGGTCCACCAGGCCCTGTGTGACTTGCCCCTTCCAATCCCATGAGTCTCCTCTCCTGCCCCTGTCTCCACCACTGGACTTTTCTCAGTCCCTAAGTGTGACAGGCTCCTACCTGCCTCAGGGTATTGCAATCCCTGTTCTTTGCAATCCCTGTTCTTTCTGCCTGAAACATTCTGCACCCTCCCTTTGCCTGCTGACTTACCCTTCCTGCCTCAGCTGCAACCCCACTGACTTAGGAAGCCTTCCTGGCCACGCCAAAATGAGGCTCTCCTGCTACATGCTTTGCTGGCACTCTGAACTTCTGCAGATTGTAATTATTTTGTAATGATCATAATTGTGTGATTTCTGATCACTATGAACAAGAATCAGATTTAATAAGCACTTCACACCACACTCTGTTCCAAAGGTTCTCAGAGTGAGTGAGTTCATCTAATTTCCCCAGTGCCCTCATGAAGTATTATAATCACCCCCATTTCACAGATGGGGAAGGTGAAGCTCAGAGAGATTTACAAAACTTACCCAAGGTTGCACACCTCGTCAACGTTGGAGTTGTCCTCTTAAGCTCATCCCCACAGGTCGACTGTGACTTCCGTGAGGGCAGATGCCCCATCTGGCACGGTCATGTTGTATCCCCAGGGTGGAGCACCTGCACCGGGCACACTGGGGCTGATTAAAAACTACTGATGACATAAAAGAAACAACACCCCAGTAGCAATGGGCACTCTGAGTGCCCAGATCTTGCTTTCTAATACCACTCTCTAATAATTCTTTTATTAGGCGGGGAGAAATGGCTGATTCTAGGACTAGGGCAGGAAATACACGAGATGAGCCTGGAGCATCTTGTAATACCATAAAGTAAGGAAGTGCTTCCAAGAAAACAAACAAACCCCAAACCAAACATACTGATGGGAGTGTGTCAAAGGGTCCCAGGAGCCAACTAAAAGAGCTCCCAATGGCCAAAGCTGGAATAATCTGAACAAAGTAAAGTCGTCTTGGATTATAACCCAGAGTATGAAATAAATACCCAGTGGCCACACTGTTATAATTAAATGATGGATAAGCTAATAAAGCAGGGAGAGCAGAGAAATCTCCCACGCAGAATTCCACATAATTTACATAGACATCTCACATAAGGAAGGGAATGTACATCTTCACTCTTTAGGTGTGTGCTGCACATAATGATCTCCTTCCAAAGTATGCAATATAGAAGGGGGAGGCAAGTAACTTTATAGTGGAGAAATCTGACAAATGCTACCTCAGCCCAGATCAAGGTCAACAACAGGTATAGATAATGTTGGTAGTACGCACCCTTGACAGGAGGTGATGAGAGTCACACTTTACCTCTGGGGTTCTTCATCCCCCCAAACCCATCATCCCAGTCTTATCACAAGAAAAACACGAGACAAATTCCAACAGAGGGGCATTCTACAAAATACCTGATCATTTCTTCTCAAAACCGTCAAGGTCATCAAAAACAAGGAAAATCTGAGACTCCACCACAGCCAAGAGGAGCTTAAAGAAACAGGACAACTAAGTGAGTGGATCTTAAAAGTTCTCATCATGAAAACAAAAAATATTTATAATTATGGGTGGTCATGGTTGTTAATTAAACTTACTACACTAATTACCTTATAACACATACATATATCAAATCATTAGACTGTACATTGAAAACTAGCGTGTGTTACATGTCAATTATATCCCCCCAAAAAAGAAAAAAAAAAAGAAAGAGAGAGAGAGAGAGAGAGAACCAGGACAACTAAAAGTAATGTGGTATCCCGCATGGGATTCTGGAAGAGAAGAAGGACATTAAGTAAAAAAAAGGAAATCTAAATTATGAACTTTGGTTCATAATGTATCAATATTGATTCATTAATTATAACAAATGTATCATACTAATGAAAGATGTTACTAACAGGAGAAACTGGGTGTGCGGAAAATCCTAACTCTGTACTTCCTTCCAAGTATTTCTGTAAATCTCAAAATATAGACAAAGTCTATTAATGAGAACAACAACAAAGTACAGATGAATACATGGAGGACTTCATTCTTCACCATGGCAACGATTACAGCTCCCTTCTCAGAGCTACTGTGAGGATTACACAGGAGAATGCACATAAAGTATTTAGCACGAAGTACACTCTGGATTCAGAGCACTGGCCACCATTCTACTAAATCTATGTCATCCACTATGGGAGCCACGAGCTCTACGTGACTAAATTTAAATTATGTAAAAATTAAGTACATTAAAAATTCAGTTCTTCCACGGCACCAGCCACAAGTCAAGTGCCCAAAAGCCACATGGAGCGAGTGGCTACTAAATTAGACAGTGATGATAAAGAACATGCCCCTCATTGCCGAAAGTCCTACCAGACAAACATGGCATTAAACAACAAATGGCATAATTACTTGCTCAATTCCTTCTGCAAATGCCATCTTCTCAACCTTCCCCACCTCCCTCTTTCAAACTGCAACCTCCACATTCGCCATACCCTTTCTCCAATTTCCTTTTCTTCTTACCCCTTTCCACCACTTGATGTGAAATCCACTTGATGTCTGTCTCTTCTGCCTCCCCTCTGCGGGGTCCAAGGCAGTAGCCACGTGGTTGCTGAGCTCTTGAAATGTAGTCAGCCCAATCTGAGATGCACTGTGTAAGACATAGATTTCAGAGGAGGGGGTGCTAAGAATGTAAAAGATCTCATAATTCTTTATATTGATTACACGTAGAAATAACATTTTGGACATACTGAGTTAAATAAAACACATCACTAATAGTAACATCACTTGTTTCTTTTTAACTTTTCTTTCCTTTAACACAGCTCCTAGAAAATTTAAATTATGCGCCTAACATTTGTGGCTAACATTTTTGCCCGTTTGCTGCCCAATACAAGTGACTAGCATATAGTAGACGCTCAATAAAATTTTAATGACTGACTGCTAAGCTGCGCCTTCGGGTACCCGCTAGCTCCAACAGTCAACACTGATGTAAGGCACGCCACGTCTCATGCTCCACCTCCTCACCATACCAGATAAGGAAACTGAGGCCCGACGAGGTGACGTCAGCCACTTCCCAACAGCACGTAGCGCGGAAACGTCGGGGTCGGGATTCGAACCCGGGTCCCGTCCCCCCAGCCCTGGCGTGTTGACCATTCCTACCTGTCAGGAGGCGGCTGCGGCGGGAAAGACAGGCGCGAGGCATACAGCATGCGCTCGCCAAGGGGCGCGGTTCGTCGTTCACCGCCTTCAGCCGGCCTCCGTGGGCAAGGCCCCAGCCGGCCCCCTCCGCGGCCATCGCCGGCCACCCGCGTCTCCGCCGGCCGCCGAGCCCTTCGCAGGCGGCGCCGGCCGGAAGTCCCGCCTCC
>NC_048221.1:5592352-5667278 GCF_002007445.2 Ailuropoda melanoleuca
CGGCCGGTGTGGGCGCCGGCGTCAGGCCCCGGGCCGGATTCCTCAGCCGCCGCGAGGGGCGGGCGAGGGGGACACGGCGTGGGCACGCGCCTGGCGGCCGGGCTCCGCGGCCGGGGCCCCAGCAGTCCTGGGAGCCGAGGAGCCGGGGGCGGGAGAGCGAAGCCAGAGGCGAGGGAGTGGGGTGAGCGCCTTCGGCGCGCAGAGGTCACGGCCCACGGGCTCGCTCCCCGGGGAAATCCTACAGATTCTTTTGTAGTCGTTGTCAGAGGACCGCGGTCGATCTGAGGTCCTTTTAGAAGTGTGCATACCTTTCAGTCTGTATGGGAGTCTTAGAAAAATATGTATTTTTTGAACGCCATCTCTAACAAAGCTGTTTTTGGGGCGTGGGACGTTGGGATTTGTAAAATATGTGTGTGTGTGTTGAAAACACAACCTGCACGCAATTGAACAATGGGGGATGGATGCTCTTCCTTTTCCGGTCTCCTCTACTGCTAGGTTTATTAAAATGGGTTCTGATACCTACTGTGTGCAGGGCAGGTGGAGAAGAACTTTTGCTTGCACTTCCCCTGGAGGGACAGAGCCTCCCCCTTTACCAAAAGTATTCATGTAGGATCTGTATGGTCAGTGCTCCAGAAGTGGGAAAATGGGAAAGATGTTCCTACTGGAGAAGAATTTCCCAACCTGGTCACTACTGACATTTTGGTCTGATCACGCTTGATTGGGGTGGGGGTGGGAAGGATGTCCTATGTATTGTAGGGTGTTGAGTTGCATCCCACCAGATGCCAGGAGCATCTCTTCCCTTTCCTCCCCCTCAGCCCCCGCCCCCAGTTGTGAAGATCAAAAATGTCTTCAGATACTGCCAAAAGTAACACACACAGAGAACCACCACTGGACTAAATGATCTTTTACTAAAAGTTCCTCCAGCCACATCTCTGATGCGGCGGGATCCCAAGAACTTGTACAGATCCAACTGTGGCAGCCTTAGTTTTCTTATCTGTAAAATGGAATGGAAAAATTGCTGTGCAGATATAAGGGTGTGGAAAGCCCCTAGCAATGGCCTGAGCGTGGTAAGCACTGAATAGATAATGTTATAAAGAATCACCAGTATTTAATGAGGATTTACTATGGACATGTCCCTTTACAGATCTTTATCTCCAGCCCTTGAGATAGGTGCTGTTGTAATTTCCATCTTCAGGGCAAACAAACCAAGGTTTAGATGGGTTACTTGTTATGGCCAATCTTACACCTTAAGGTGGCGGAGGCAGGATTTGAACTCAGGCCCTCTGACTCAAAATCCTTACTCTTAACCATGAGATTTTATTGCTCTTATGATCACAGGTGTCCAGGGAATTCCGAGAGGAATTCCATTCAGTTGTCATTGAATGTCTTTGTGCAAGGCTTTGTGCTGGGATCTGTTATAAAATTTTATGACTTCAGGGTCCACAAAGAGACTGAGATATATGAACATCTCAAACTGTGGAAATAAATAATGTTTATGTTGAAGCACTGGTTTTGGAGGAGGCAGAGTTTTGGTTTGGATGTGTTGCATCTGAGGTCATGGTGCAGCAAGTGGAAAACGAGGGAATTATGAAAATACTCTTTTTGCTGCTTGCATTATTGCTTTTCTCACTCCCTGCTTCCCATCTCTATCCTTTCATACGCCAGCAAAAGTTGTCTTTTTAAAATGCAGGTCTGATCATCACTCCTGATTAAAAGTTTTCTGAATGGAAAGAATTTTAATTTTTTTCACCTCTTTAGGTGACTTAAAAGTTAAAGTTTGGGATCCCAGTCTTGCACCTTCTAACCCTCCCTACCTTTTGCATTTCACCTTCACCTGGACCTGAAACTCCCACCCTCTCTGCCTATTGTCGCCTCTGCGTAGAACTTCCCAGTTCTCCTCCACCTAGAGATCCTTTCCTCATGCTGCAGGGCCCAGCTCAGAGCTCACTTACCATTCGAAGCCTCCTCTGATTGGCACTCTCCATTTACCCGCCCTGGAGTCAACTAACTGTTCCCTCGCTTGTGTTCCCATCCCATTCAATTGAGTCAAATTAAATGCTGAATGGTGAGGAAAGTGCGGTTGCCGCCTTTTGCCCCTAGGTGGCAATAGTGAAACAGCGAGGCTGACCCGAGTCTGTAAGTGAGGGAAGACCAGAAGAAAGCAGCCTATAGAAGGGAAGTGAGTCTTGCTTCCCTCCTTTAATCGACTCTCCCTGCCCTGCTGCTAGGCTCTCAGAGGCGGTGGTGATTACAGTGTGGGCAGATTGTTTTAGCCACAAGTGCGCTGGGGAGTATGCACTGGCTGATGTGGAAGCACAGAAGAGGAGACTGTTCACGTAGGCTTGGTGGGCAAAGAAGATCACAGAATGCTACCTGGAGGAGGCCAAGCATGGGGGGGGTGTTAGTTAGCCAGGCACAGACCACAGGGAACAGCTTTGCAAGATGCAGGAACAGCATCTGCAAAAGCATGGAAGTGGGAACATCTTGGTTTGTTTTGGGAACCACTTGGGGTCTGGTCCTTCAGGGGCAAGCAAAGTGAAGTAAGTAGTGGCAGAAGGACTCATGCAGCTGGTGTGCAGAGGGTGTTGTCCTGTAGACCAGGCCAGGGGTAATTTTAGTCTACAAAGTGAAGGAGTTAGATCTGCACACAGGAGGCAGAGTTGGAGGGAGACAATGTTGAAGGCCAGCAAACCAGTTAGAAGGTAATCACTTTGCTCTGTGTAGGAAAAGCTGCAGATGTGACCCAGAGCTGTAGTGATAGGGGAAGAGGGGGGATGGGTTTGAGACATGGTTGGGGGGTAAGAGACACAGGACTCTGGGTATTTAGATTTGGGACATGACCAAGCAAGAGAGGACAGCAATGGATGATTCTGGGTCTCTTGCCTGAGTGACCAGTAGAAGGATAGTGGTCAGGTAGAGAAACAGGGAAAGCAAGAGAAGGAGCAGTTTGAAATGTGGACACAGGAAAGCATACAGTGGATATACTGCGAAGCAGGAAGGGGACAGAAGGCATTGTCCATGTCCGTACATGTTTGGGGGACTCACTTTTATGATTACTGTTGGTCCCACTTGACCCAGGGCTTCCATGTGCTTTGGCCAAGTCGATGGTCGCACTTCCGTAGGTTTAGGACATGAAATATGACTGCTTGTTCATGGTCATGGGGAACATGGAGAAGGGGAAGAAACTGCCTCCTTGAGGAACTTCCAACCTGAGCTGGGGAGAAGAGACCTATGTAGGTGTATGAGATGAAGAAGCAAAAGGGTAAAGCAGTGGGTCGTGACAGCATTATGAGTTTTGAAAGAAAGGATTGTCCAGCGCTCAGTTTTTGT
The DNA here is from genome assembly GCF_002007445.2 of Ailuropoda melanoleuca. Lineage (NCBI taxonomy): Eukaryota > Metazoa > Chordata > Mammalia > Carnivora > Ursidae > Ailuropoda > Ailuropoda melanoleuca. The sequence continues at coordinate 5,595,683 of NC_048221.1, forward strand.
GTTTGATGAAAGAGCTGGTGTCCGTACCGGTCATTGTGATCAAAGAGGCATGGGCAGTTTTCAGGTACAGCCAAAGGCCTGGGTGAATAAGAGAGGAGAGACAAAGAGGTCTGGAAGCCTGAGTGGACTGGTTTGGGCAGGCATAGAGGGTTGAGAAGGTGAACTTGGAGGTAAGTCTAGAAAAGTATGTCAAGGTCAGGTGGTAGAGGGTTTCTGGGCACAGTCGAGAGGTGATATTGGAAGTTTGTTTTTTGTGGGGGAGATTTAAGGATGGATGGACTGGTCAAGATGCTTTTGTGGTATGAGGTGGCCTGGTAATGGCCTGAACATGAGGGCTGGGACTGGGACTGGGACTGTTCCTTTATTTCATACACCTTGCTCTGTGCTTGGCACATGGTTGGCACTCCATGTTTACTTGGGGGAGGTAGGGCCAGAAGGGGGCTCAGGAGTGACGATCCAACCACCCACCAAAGAGAAATCTCTACTGGAGAAAAGATTCACAGAGGGGGAAACAGAAAGCAGAGGAGTGATTTGGAGGAAAAAGGCCCAGTTGGGTTTGGAGAGACTGGGTTTGAAATAATCATGTGGCAGGGAGACCATTTGGGAGTCTGTCTAGGCAAGAGATAACAGGGACCTGAACCCGGGTAGTGGCAGAGAGATGGGGGAGAAGGAGATATATTGCCAATGTGCAACTGGCAGGATTTGGTGTCTGCTTAGGTATGGGGGACAAATGTGTCCTGCCACCAGAGGAAGCAATTCAGGGGGAGGAAGAGGCTTGAAGAGGGGGACAAGGACAGAAGGAGAGGACCTGAAGGAGCCTGCAGTTGGAGACTGGGAGGTCAAGGAGGCACACGTTCCCCTCAGTTTTGTAAATGAAGTAGGAGGAAGGGGGCGGGGCTGGAATAACCAAGAGGCCAGTTGACCCATCCAAGCTGGTGTGTGCAGTCGGTGGTGATGAGCATAGACTAGCAACAAGGTCGTCCATACATGTGGGGTTGTGATCATGAGCCCTGACTGGTGTGACTCCCTGTGACTTCTATGGAGCCCAGGCCCATTAGAAATGGCTTCAACGGTTTGGATCATTTCCAGGGTCCTGGAGCAAAGAGTCATAGTGTTCTTTAGTGGGCCTGGAGGCCGGTGAAACGGCCACTTGCCAAGTGTCAGAAACTGTACTGGGTGCTGCAAAGCAGGGGGTACCATCCCCATTTTGCAGAAAAGGAGACTGAGGCTCCAGGAAAGGAAGTGTGATATCCACAGTCGTTCAGCTGATCAGCAGTAGGGTTAGTATTGGAGCGCAGCTCTATCAGACTCTGCAGCCCAGGAGTTTTTTCTGCCCTGCCATGTTGCTCTGCAGTTCTGTGTGAGAGCCCTGGAGTGGCCTTGACCAGCCAGGAAGGAGCCAGAACTCTAACAGGGCTGTGGAGCCAGTCGTGTCCCCGCAGGCCTGCAGAGCACTTGGACTGGGCCAGACACTGCCTGCACCTGATCTGCTTCTACCCTGAGCTTTTCAGCCTAGCGGATATTAAATTGCTGTGACCTAGCTGTGGCTGGCCCAGTCAGGTGGCTGTCCCCGCTGTGGGCTGCAGGAAGGGGCAAGTAAGGAAATACGTACCCCATTCACTTAAGCCCTCGCCTCGCATAGCAGTTATCACTGGGTCAGTGGTACATTCACTTTTTCTCTGGCACCCAGAGTGTTTCCTGGGTGACCTGACATTCCTGAGGCTTTTACCTTGGAAAACTCAGAATTTTACATCTGGAAGGGACCTTAGAAATAATTGAGTCCAAGCCCCATCATGTGATGTATGAAGTTTCAAGGTTGAGCCTGAGGATATATTTGACTGTTCTAGTTTTGCTCTGGCTTGAGTAGTTTAGCGATGCTGCTCTGTGAATATCAAATGAGACAGAATCTCATGGGTGCCTAATGGGAACTAGTTTTGCTGCTTTACATGTGTATTACCTGTGTAAGTTTTTAACGTTGTTTATGCACGTCTTTTCCCTGTACATAGTGGTTATACTACTGATGTGAACAGCATTGCTGAAGTCACACAGACAACCAGGATTGTTGAAAATAGTGTAATGGGGCTGAAAACCCTCAGAGGTCATCCAAACAGGACTTCTCCATGATACATGCAGTTACTGGAAACATTTCCAACTCAGCAGGAATTGCTTTGCTAAACTAAATTTTCCTTTTTGCTCCCTGCAATTGAGTTTGATTCTGTGGGATGGGATGGGACCATCCTAAAAAAGTAAGGTACTGGGGCGCCTGGGTGGCTCAGTTGGTTGAGTGTCTGGCTCTTGGTTTCAGCTCAGGTTGTGATCTTGGTGTCGTGGGATTGAGCCCCCCTGTTGGGATCCGTGCTCAGCATGGAGTCTGCTTATCCCTCTTCTGCCCCTTCTGCCCCTCCCCCATTTGCTTTTGCACTCTCCCTTTCTCTCTAAAATAGATCAATAAATCTTAAAAAAAAAAAAAAAGAAAGAAAAGTAAGGTACTGAACATAATAAGACTGTTAGTACAGTTGCCCTTTAACAAAGTGGCAAATACACATGATTCCCAGGTGACTCTAAGGCTTGGTATCTGTCCATCTCCCACCCCACTGGCCCTCCAGGCTCTCACCAACGACGTGGATGAAAAACAAACAAATAGAGTGAATCGTGCATCCCAAAAGCTTTGGGCTAAATGGTGTACAGGCCCAGGGAACTAGAGCAACCTATTGTCCAGGGGGATGTGTCACGGGTAAGTGAGGAGGTGATGGAGGGGGCAAACAGTCTCTGCAAAGGGAGCAGCCAGAACAGAGTCATGGGAATAGGAAGGTCTGCAGCACGCCAGGGAGGAAGCTAGAGTGAAGGGCCGCATCTCGAAGAGGGGAGACTGTTCTGTAATGACAGTTGGAAGCCTGGTACTGCCGTTATGAACAGTGCCATGGCTGACCCTGAGCAAAGTAATGAAGCCTCTGAGCCTCAGTGGGTGGGGCCACCATAGACAGGGGACTCCGAATGTGTTGACCTGGAGGAGTCTCTGTGGAGAGACCCCCGAGTGAGAGGAGACGGCCTGGCGAAGCCAAGAGGTGGCCAGAAGTGGCTACACCTTGGAAGTCACTGATAGTCAGGCAGAGACGAAGGCCCAGCTGTGGTTGGTGCTTGACAGAAGCTGGCTTGGCCCGGGCTTAGCAATGTGGATTTGGAAAGGTCGGGGGGCGGGGGAGGCATGGAGAGCAGGGTGGAAGGGCTCTGAAGCGTTGAGAAACTGTGCTTTTGGGGGTCGGGTTCTGCATCATTGCCGTTTGACCCAAGAACTGGGCCCATAGAAGCTGCGTAGCCTCACCCGGGGCGTCAGGAGGAAGCCGCCTGCTGTGGAATAAGGTTTACTTTGTAGATCTTTTAAAATTTATTTTCGAGTTCACTTGAAATTCTGGTGTAGAGTTCTTTGAGTTTTGACAAATGCATAGGGTCATGTTACTACCTCCACCATCAAGACATGGGAATTTACACACACCCCCCCAAGAAACAAAAGTACTCTCTTGGCTCCCCCTGTGTACTCAGCAGCCCCCTTGCTCCCTGCCCCTGGCCACCACTGATCCATCCCTACGGTTTTGCCTTTTCCAGAATGGACTCTTGTAGTACACAGCCTCGGAGTCAGGCTTCTTCACTCCACGAAACGTATTTGAGATTGATTCAAGTTGCGTGAATAGTAGCACTTTTCTTATTGGCAGGCAGAACTCCATTGTGTAGCCTTCCCTAGTCTAGCCACTGATGGCTCGAAGGGCATTTGGGGTGCTCCAGTTTGGGGCGTTCCTGAATAAAGCTGCTAAAAACAGTCATGTGTGGGGTTTTGTATGAACATAGGTTTGCATTTCTCTTATATGACTACTAGTATGGGGTTGCTGGTCTTTTGGAAAGTGTATGTTTAACTTTTAAGAAACTGTCCATACTTTTTCTAAAGTGGCTTTAACATTTTTATGTTTCTACCAGCAATGCATGAAAATTCTGGTTTCTCCACATCCTCACCAGAGCTTGGTATTGTCTGTTTTGTTGTTGTTTGCCTGCTTTTGTTTTATTTTGGTTTAGCAGTTCTAAATGGGTGGGGTTATCATGGTTCTCGGTCCAGTTTTAATCTGCATTTCCATAGTAACTAATAATGTCGAACGTCTTTTCATACGTCTGTTTGCCGTCGTATATCATTTTTGGTGCATTGTTTGTTCACATCTTTGGTCATCTTTAAGATTAGGTGGTTTTCTTATTAAGTTTTGAGAGTTAAAATATGTTCGGAATGCAAGTCCTTTTTCAGGTATATGGTTTGCAAATATTTACTTCCCCTCTGTGGACTATAAGTTTTGTGGAGCAAAAGTCATACATTTTGATGATATCTAGTTTATCAGTTTTTTAAAAATGGATTGTGCTTTTGGTGTCGTATCTCAGAAATCTTTGCCTCACCCAATGTCACAGAGATTTTCTCTTAGAAAGTTTCTGTTTTTACATTTTATAACAGAGGTCGGCACACTTTTTCTGTAAAGAGCCAGATGGTAAATATTTTCAGCTTTCTGGGCCATATGGTCTCTGTCACAACTACTCAACTCTGTCACTGTAGTGCAAAACCAGCCACAGACAATACATAAACAAATGAGAATAGCTATGTGCCAATAAAACTTTATTTATAAAAACAGGTGGTGGGCCAGATTTGGTCCACACACCATGGTTTGCCAACCACTGTTTTAGAAAGTCATCTTTTTACCAGGCATAGAAGACACCCCACTCTGAATAATTAGAATGGGGTAATTATTGCCCAGTTCATCATCCCTGAAAGCAGGGGGAGGGAGAAGGCAGGAGAGTAGGTGCCTAACTCAGAACAAAGGTGAGGAGAGGGAGGGATGAAGAAAAACGAAGAAAGGGAGAAGAGAAATGTTTGAATCACATTTCGAGCAAACTTCTTTGTGCATTTTAATTTTTCAGAGTTAACCCTTGCACTTTGGTTCAGGCTTCAGCAAATGTGTGTTTGTTTTTGAGCTAATGATCTATCTTAAAGCCTCACGGCTGCAGATCTATCTTAAAGCCTCCCTTTAACAGATCTGAGGAGTTTTTCAAGATTAAGCACATTAATGCTGGTGGTCCCATGCTTTCTACTGAAAATTGGTGTTTATTTAATTCATATTTAGGTTATATCCAGCATTTTACTTGCACCGTCTATGGGGTCGTGTTGTCCTCACACATATTCCCTGCATGCATGTGATTATTTCTGGAAAACAGATTCCCACAGTTCTGAATCCTAGGATAGCATTCATATTAAACCACAGGTTATCCTCCAAAAGGGTTGTACCATTTCACACTTGTATCCACGGTGTACCAGGGTGTTTGTCCCCTTTATCCTTCTTTCCCCTAGATTTTATTCATCCTGGGCACTCTTGTATCTGACTGACAGAAGGTGGTGGCATCTCTTTTGACTTCACATTTTCCTCATTATTTGTGAATTTGAGTTCTCCCTGGTTTATTAGCATTTGAATTGCTGGCATCTCTCGGTTACAGCTCATATCCTTTGTCCACTTCTCTGTTAGGGATGTGTCTTTTTTCTGATGAGTTTGTAGACCCTCGGAATCAAGCGGTCCCAGCTTTGGGAGTGTTGACATTTGGGGCCGGACAATTCTTGGTTGTGGGCGCCATCCTGGGCCTTGTGGTATGTTTCATAACACCACTGGCTTCTACCAACTAGGTTCCAGTGGCAGACCACCACCCACAGTTGTGGTAACCAGAAATGTCTCCAGACATGGCCCGGTGTCCCCTGGGGGGCTGAATCACCCACTCTGAGAACCACTAGCCTAAATAATGTAATAGGTAGTGAGCATTTTCTCCCAAGTCTGCTGCTTGTCTATGTATGGTGCCTTTTACCATATAGAACTTCATAATCTTAGGAAGTCTGACTTTCTAATCTTTTCTGGCTTTGGATGTTAACCTATTTTATAAAGAACAGGGAGCACAGAACATTTTCAAATAAATAAAATAAATGCTGGAAGAGTGCACTAACTTTGCACGTTGTGTATGGTCTGAAGCAAATCAGGAGGTGGAAAGGTAGAGAAGTCCCACCTGTTTCCAGCAGGGGGGAAAAAGACTCCACACCTAAGTCCTCTCTCAGCGCTGACTCGGTGGAGGTGGGAGCTGTGTTCAGGTTTTTATATAACCGCTGGCAAGGCTATTTTTAAAGAAAGCTGAGTGCTCCTGACAGTGGGCACTGGGTTTTCAAGCATAAAAGCAGGGCTGGGCGGAAGGGATCCGGAGAAAGGGGTGGGCTGCCCCCGAGACCTCCCAGCTGGTGGGCCACAGGGCCTTTTTCTGGTGGTGACACTTAAGACCCATGCTTGTGAGTGCCTGCATATTTAGAGGCAGGGACATGGGACATCTTAGATGAGGCGGCCGCAGACAACAGTACTTGTGAGCAAGCCCAGCGTGAGTTGTGCTTTCAGAAGAGTGGTCCTGATGCTCTTGGCTGCATTGATCCGGACTTTCCTCTGAAGCCATCACTGTGCTGTGATGTTTGTCACTGAGAGTGAAGACTTCTGCAGGCAGCTAAGGGCATTCCAAAGCTTGCAAGCTTTGAAGACCACATTCCTCCAACTGGTAGAGAAACCCTAACCTCTTCCCCAGCTTAGTTGCTATGGCCTTTGGAATAAAGGGATGCAAGCAACCGTTGTCTCCCTGCTTGAGGACAGAGACGAGGCGCCTGAGTCGGGGTGCTCAGGTGCACATCACGGACTCCTCAGTACCCAGCTGCACCAGGAGTGCACGCAGAGATGAGAGAGGCGATCGGGAATCTTTGTAAAGCTCTTGAGACAACCCAAACACTTTTCACAGGAGCTTGAATAATGGTGCTGAAATTGTAGGTGCTTTGTTTTGTTTTTTCAAGTAAGCTTTACGCCCAACAGGGGCTTGAAGTCAGGACCCTGAGATCAAGAGTCGCACGCTCCACGGACTGAGCCGGCCAGATGCCCCTGTTTGTAGGGTGTTTGAAGCCCCCTAGTACGTAGAAATGGGTGAGCTTGAAGTTCTTTTGTTTTAGAGCAGTTTTAGGGTTACAGAAAGACTGCGAAGAAAGTACAGAGTGGGTTTCCATATCTGCCTCCTCCAACACGAAATCTTCCCTATTAGTGACATCTTGTGTCCACGTGGTATTTTGCTAGAATCGATGAGCCAATACTGATACGTATCAGCTCAAGCCCATAGTTTGCCATCGGGTTCAGTCTTTGTGTTGTACATTCTGTGGGTTTGCACAGATGTGTAATAACCTGTGTCCACTGTGACAGGATCATGCGGATAGTTTCACTGCCCTAAAAATCCTCTGTGCTCCCCTTGTTCGTCCCTCCCTCCTTCCCTTCTAACCCCTGACAACCACTGGTTTTCTTACTGGCCCTAGAGTTTCATCTTTTCCACGATGTCCTATAATTGGGGTCACACAGTGTGTAGCCTTTCAGACTTAGCAATATGCATTTAAGGCCTCCCCAAGTCTCCGGCCTCATAGCTCGTTTCTTCCTATCACAGAGTAATACTCTGTTGTCTGCAGGCAGCAGACAGTTGGAGTTCGTTTCTTCGTTCACCCACTGAAGGTCGTGTTGGTTGCTTCCAGTCTCAGGACAATTATGAATAAAGCCGCCATAAATACCCACATGCAGGTTTTTATGTGGACATAAGTTGAACTTGTAGTGTTGAAAAGAAAAAACCCCAAGTGCTAGTCATTCGTTTTGCCTTAACATTCTGCAATATGGATGTTTGGAATTTACTTGATTTTTCTCCCCCTCCGCAGATTTTTAAAAAATACAATGTCTAATGGTTATGAAGACCACATGGCTGAAGACTGCAGGGATGATATCGGGAGAACGAATTTAATTGTCAACTACCTCCCTCAGAACATGACCCAGGATGAGTTACGGAGTCTGTTCAGCAGTATCGGTGAAGTCGAATCTGCAAAACTCATTCGGGATAAAGTAGCAGGTAAAGAAACCAAGAAGGTTTGTAAGGGGGACTTGGGGCCGTCCCACTAGGCCCTGGCTTCCTTGTCGGTGTCTCTGCAGCATTCCTCAGGGCGGAAGAGCTGCAGCCTTGCAGGGGTGGTTGTCAAGTTTCATTGTTATCTCAGACTGTATTTTGCCACCGCCCTGGTGGCAGATTGGACATAGGTTCCCAAAAAAGGAAAAACTCATCGTAAGACAGAGCACATACAAAGTGAGACAGTGGGAGGGGAGGGAAGACAAGGGGACACCAGAAATGGTGACAGCTCTAAGAGCTGGAAGAGACCAAAGAACATGAGTGATAGCCCAGCCTGGCTGGGTGCCATGCGTGGAAGGGACCCTGGCCCAGGCAGGCCCATCCTTGTCTTCCTGGGTCCCCGTGCCCCGGTCAGGCCCATGGCAGAACATGGAGTATCCCCATGGACAGCCCTTCATTGGCTCTGGGCTGTGCTGATTGTTATCACGCCATCAAACAGCTGAAACACACTGAGTTTGAACTCTTGGGGGGCTAGAGCAGGGCCACGGATCAACAGGCAGGCTGTACGGTTGGATGCCAGCTGAGAGCCCTGCTCCCCCACTGCCTCCACGTGCGACCTCTGAGCCTCAGTGTCCCCAGACATAAAGTGGGGATGGTGGCTCCTACATCCTGATGCTTACCTACCTCATAAGGACTTGCAGACATCTGGGAAGGCCGTCCTTACCGAGCAGCCTCTGACCCGAGAGCATGATTTCAAGGAGGAAAACATGGAAAGATCAGGTGCTACGAAGCACTTCCTTCCTTTTCTCCCCAGGGAGGAACATTTGTTTTAGGGAACTGCCCTCCTCCTCCCCTTCTGCCTCCTCCTCCCTTTCTTCTCCCCACCCCCATCGTCTTTCTTCATCCTTCTTCCTCTCTGCTCTACTCTGGTGAGCTGAGGAATGGGCAGAACTCCACCCCCTCGCCCAGGAAGGCTCTGGCTGCCACTCTGGGTTGTGAGACTGTGATTCTGTACACTGAAAACTAATTAAAAGTTAAAAATGAAAAAAACTTTATTATGGAAATAAGATAATATCTTGTATTCTGATCTGCATAAAAATAGAGTAATATATTGAACCCCATGTACCCATCATCTTACTTCATCAACTCCCAGCTTTTGCCAGGTACCTAACTGCTATATAGGCAATTAGTTCATCAGAGGGGGCACTGACTTCAAAGGTCTTTTGAGGACTCTTCCAATTCTGAGTGTGTGATTTAATGAACATCTTCTAAATAGGAATTGTAGATAATACACAAATTGAACAGTGTTAGGATGTTCTAGAAGCCATTATCTTTCTCCTGTTTCAGGAGACCATCTGCATAAGAAAGTAGCTGTTCAGAGGTGTTATAAAATTTTCCTATGCTACTAACAAGTCTTGCCTTTCTCCTTGCTCCTATGTTCTGATGGAAGGGAATTTTTAGCCCCATGGATATTCCTGAGAACTGCAGTCCGATTTTGCCAGCATTCTCATGGTACCTGACTTCTTTGTCTATTCGCTTGTTGTGGTTTTCAAAGGAATGTGAGCTACGATAATAGGAACACCTAGTTTTGGCGAGATCAGTCCAGAGAGAACTGGTTTTGGGAGTGAGGTAAAAGCAACAAAGTGTAATTTGGAAATTATTTCCGTTCAGAGATAAACTTTTCCTTCTCTTAGGGTAAGATAAGTATAGCGTACCAAGAGTTGTGGAGTATGTGGTCCCAGGCCTTGCTAGCAGTTCCTTAAATTGAGAGAACGTACCTTCGCGAAAAGCTTACTGCATTCCTACCTGTCTTCTCCTGCCCCTGGTGTGTGAGAACCTCACCGTCTGCACAGCCCCTCTGTCCTCTTTTATGCTGCTCTGGTGAAACCCCAGGCACGGATACATTCATCCAGCTGCTTCCTCCTAGCCGGGCTGAGGATGCCCACCCTGGAGAGAGTCTTGCATCCAGACAGACAGGTGTCCTGTCAGAGCCAGTTCCCAGCCAAGCTCAGCCCACAACGCAGGCATTCCTGGCCCCCACAGCAACCGCATCTGCACCCTTCACTCTCGGCCCATGATTACCTCCCACCTCGCAGTGAAAATAACAGCCATCTCCACCTCTGCTCGATCCCTGCCCTTCTCCGCGTCCTGGGAACCTCAGGCTAGGCAAGTACCTGCTTGCCCGGGTCTCTTCAGGATCGCCTCACCAGCATTCAAAATGCTCCAGTGGCTGTTCTCTTCAAAAGAATCCTTGCTAAGGTTCCCTGACTTCTTCTAGCTCAGAGTGTCTTTATTCGAGCCACCCTTGACATTTGGGACTGGATGATTCTTGGGGGGGGGGTGCATTTGTGCATTGTGGAATCTGGAGCGGCATCCCTTCCACTTGGTAGATGCCAGTGGCATCATCCAAGTCGTGACAACTAAAAAAATGCCCCTAGACATTGCCAGGTGTCCCTAGTATCCTCCCCCGTGAGAACCGCTGCTCTAGCTGTCGTCCTCCCTCCCCTCCCATTCACAGAGCCGTCATTTGACTATTTTCCTTCTGGGAGCTTCCCCTCTCCCTTGGCTCCCTCAACCACCTGTCTGGCTTTCTCCCACCCGAGGCCTTGGTTTGCCTCTTGCAGCTCATTCCCGGCCATTAACTTAGACGGTCCTTAGGGTTATTCCCCAGCTGCTGTTCCTCAGCCTGCCCCGGGGAGAGCGGGCGCACCTCCACAGCTTCACGGCGCCCTCAGTCTACCGCCTGTGTTTCAGCGAGAGCGCTCTCGTGAGCTTCAGACCCGCCACCCCTCGACCCCTCAACTTCAGTGTTTCCCAAACTGACCTTTTCCCAGCATCTGCATCTTAACAGGTGACACCAGTGTTCACTCAGTGACTCCGGTCAGAAATCTAAGCATGGCCTTTGACGTGTGTCCCTGGCACTCATCCTTCTGGATGCTTCCATCCCTTTTCCTCTGACTTCCCCACCCCCTGCCCCACTCCCCAGCGCAGATCTGGACAAGGCCACATTGTCTTCTGCCTGCATTCTGGCCTCCTAACAAGCCACCCATGTTTCCTCCAGATGGTTCTCTTCACTGCGGCAAAGGAATCTAAACATTCTACATGTGACCTGTCACTCACCTGCTTTAAAACTCTCAGTTCCAGACCCTGCTTGCTTCAGGACACCTTTCCTGGCCCAACCATGTCAGCATCAGATGCTTCTCATCTGGGTTCTCATAGCGACTGGGCAGGCAGCAGGGTGGGTTTCCACATTGCACTGAAGTCAGAACTTTCTGGTCCTGGAGGTCCATATGGTTCTCAGAGGCAGGGACCCTATTAGGTTCCTAGATAGAGTCATAATCAGTGCTTGTTGAATGAATGAATAAGTGTGTCTAGTGATGGGGGAAGAATGCTGCTAAGCATGGACATTCATTTGCTCAGCAAATATTTATTGAGTGCTGACCATTGGCTAGGTATGGGTGATAGGAGGAATGAGGGATGGATGGTGGATGGGATGTTGGGAATATGTGATGGGCTGGCCTCAAGATTCAGAGTGTTTCTGGCTGCCAGGCCCTAGTCCCTGTGTTGGAGACATACATTTGTTGCTGCCTGTTCCATCCACAGTTCCTAGGTAGCCCTGCTGTACAGCGCTGCCCTGCTGTGTGGCCTGGTGTCCGGTCCTCTGCAGATGCCATATGGCCCAGGAGCCAGCCTCCACTCTCCTGGACTGTCTCTCATGTTGGCCACTTGGTCCCCAGCCTCCAGCCCATTCACTCGGCTTCTGGCTCATGGCCATGCACCTGTTGTCAGGATAAAGCCCACACCCCTGCCTGCAACTCCCACGTCTCGTGGGGACCTGTCCTCCCTCTCCCCAGCCACTGTGCTCTCCACTCACCCTCCTCTTGGGCCCGACTGAGCTGCTTGTCATTTCCCAGACATACCCTGGCTCCTAGAGTCCTGTGATTTTGCAAATACTGTTCCCTCTGCAGGAAAGCCCTTCCATACCAAGCCAGCCTGACCACTTTTTTTTCCCTTGAGTCACTTTTGTTCTAGAAAAAACAGCAACAACATGAGGCAAGAAGGAAGAAAAGTTTAAATTACCCAAAATCCTATTAGCTCTGTGCTTCGTGTCCTTCCATACTTGTTTCTTTCCATATTTGTAGTCATAAGCAGCCTTGAGCTTTTGGAATAATGGGCTCGCACCACCCAAGCTGTGCAAGAAACTTTGCTTCCTGTACCTATGAATGTTTTTCTGTCGCTGAGCATAGCGACCTCACCAGAACGGTTACACAGGATCCTGTTGTGTGGAGGTTCTGAGTTTACGACAGGCTGGAACCATAGTCCGTATTTGTAAACTCCACAGAGATAAATGTCCGGGTGCAGGTCTTCACTCATCAGTGATTGCTGTCGGAGGTCTTCCTGGAGGTGAGCCAGTAGATGGGAGAGTGTGTACCATCTTGAACCCGATCACCAGTTTACACTAGCTCTGCCCTGCCCTGCCGTCTCCTAGGCCAGGGGGCTTTCTCATCTCGCCCAACCTAAGTGAAACATGACATCCGATTAGGGTATTCGTTCACTTTTTAATGACGTCCATCTGGTCTCCTGTCTTTACTGGCTGTTCGTACTCTTCTTTTATAAAAAACTCTCCTTATCCTTTGCCCGTTTTCTTTTGGGAGCATTTGCTGTGTCTTATTTATTGTCTCGTTAATTCACTCACCTCCCCCCAAGACCCAGCCCCATGAAGTCATCCCTTGAGCCCCCACAGATGTTTGAAGGAAGAATTTAACTCTCCCTACCCTCACGCTGCAGGGGAGGCCTTGTCCACGGGGTGCTCCCCTCCCCCAGCCACCCTCCCCAGGTCAATTTGAGAGATGTTGCGTCTGGCTGCTCGGGTTGGCAAATGTAATAGCAGATGCCAGGGCATCATCTCTTGGTTTTGACCTTGTCTAGAGAGAGAGCAATGTTTGTAACTGAAAGAGCACTGGTTTCAAAGCCGCCCGGCAGGGCACGAAAAGTGCTTTGCATGGAGGCAGCCTTGGTATTCTTCAGGCAGCAGCTCTTGGGGTGCTGGCCGCCAACCCACAGCAGCACCTGGCCCCTCGGAGAAACAGACATCCCAGCCACCCCCGCACAGGTCCCCTGAATCAGCCAGTCCAGGGTGTCCACACTTCTGTGATTTAACCTTCCCAGAGGGAGGGCAGTGCTTGTGCAGGAGCAAGTCAGAGACACAGAGCTCTGCCTGCAAGGTGGGGAGTGAGAGCCGGGGGCAGAGTGAGCTGGGGGAGCACTGGCCTCTAGCACATCCCTCAGCCTCAGACCCAGAGTTCATTCGTGCTTCATCCCTGGCTGTCTCCCTCTCCTCTCTCTCTCTAACTCTGTCATCTCCCACCGCCTCCCCTTTCCACCAGATCTCCCATCCTGGGCTTCTGGTTGCCCTCACGGGCCAGCACTGACTCCAGGAAGGCCCTGCCCACCTTAAGCTCCAGCAGCCTGTGCAGGGTCCTTACCTGCCTTCGCACTTCCCCTGAGCACCCCTGTTCCCCAGCCAGCCCTCAGACCTTCCTCCAGCAGGGCTCATCTTCCATTGCCCTAAATAAGAGGCGGGCCGCGCCTGATCTGCCTTTGCGGCGTTGATTCTAGCAGGCTCACTACTCTAGGGGAGAGAAGAATCATCTATAAGGAGATTGGAAGTCAGCCTCCCTAACATCTTGGGTCCCTAGGCTGAGGCAGGCCCTGGGGAGCTGTGTCATTACTATAAGCATGGCTTATAGACCCTGTTAGAGAAACAGTAACTTGGGGGCTGCTTTGGGAAGTGAGGGCCTTCCCCCAGGCGCCTGCCCTGAGCAGGACCAACAGGTTTCTGCATAACTGGAGAGCCCCACTCTCCTCATTCACTTCGAGCAGCAGCTCTCAGCTCCTCACTGGAGTTGCTGGGGAGCTTTAAAACTACTGAAGCCACCTCCCACCCACCCCCATGTCAGTGTCATTGGTTCAGGTTATGACCCAGGCAGTGATCATTTTTAGAAGCTGCCCTGGTGATTCTAGCAAGCAGCTGAAGTTGAGCACAATTGGTTTATGGTGAGCAGCTGGGTGGAGGCGGGGACTTGGCCCTGTGTTAGGCACTTTCACCTGTGGCCTCCTGTGGTGGGTGCAAACCAGGGGCTCCCCTTCATTCCTCAACTGCCTGCCCTCCCACTGCACTCAGGTGCCCACCACAGAGGGTCGAATAGACTCCCGAGGGGACAGGGCCAGCCCCAGAACAGGGTGTGCAGAGATCCCGCCCCACGCAGCTCCAGGCCCCAGAAGGCCCTGCCTGTGCGCACTGGTGGGGAACTGGAAGAGCACTGGTTGTGAAGCCACCGGGCAGGGCATGGAGAGTGCCTCCCTGTCACTTACGGAAACTTGGCCCGCTTTGAGCTCCCTCCAGCAGCCCATCTGTGGTGCGTTTGGTGGGTCTTCCTTCTGCTTCCCCAGCCTGTGCATGCACACCTGGCCTAGCTCCCAGGCCCCACTCCACTCAGCAGCCTCCTCTGGGCTATTCCCCAGCTCGTTTAGTTCAACTGCACTGGCCGCCTTTCATTTCCTGGAACACACCAAAGTCTCCTCTGCCTCACAGACTTGGCACTTGCTCTTCTGTCTGGACTGATTGTCCCCAGCCATCCCAAGGTCTTTCTGCAGTCATCGGCTCCTCACAGGGCACTCCTGACTGCCTTGTCGACCACGCGCCTGTCCTATCAGTCCCTCTCACATCGCAGTGGGGATTGTCTTCATAGCACCTGGGTGGCGGTTTTGTTCATTGGTTTCTTGCTGCTTTGTCGTCCGACTTGCCCACTGGAATGTGACATTCACTGAGGCACAAACTGTCCTTCATGATCGTCATCAAACCCCCCGGCCAGCCTGGTATGGGACCTGACACGTAGTAGGTGCTCAGTTAATACTTGTTGGCTCAGTGATGAGAACTGGAGGGGGAGCAAGCCTGGGAAAGGAGGCAGTGGGCATCTGGGGGCGTGTGACTTCCTGGGTGATATTGGCAGGTGTGGGCACATGGTGGTCAAGGAGGCCACCCGGGAAGAGTGAATGACTGAGACAAGAGCCAAAGGCGGAAACTTGGGGGCCATCTTGATGGGATGGGTAGAAGATAGGAGCTTGAGGGGAGGGACCGTTGGGGGAAAAGAAAACCTGGCATTGTCGTCACATCCTGGAGGAGGAGGCACCTGTCTGTGGGGCAGTACCTGACAGCTGTGGGCTCGGTGAGGGCAGTGCTGGCAGTCTGCAGTGACCACCCTGAGAACCCGGCCAGGGCCACCGAGCACCAGGGAGGCAAGGAGTCAGGAAGTGGGGCTGGGTAGGACCCATGTTTATATGCCACCAGGAGCCAACTGCAGCTGAGACACAGGAGTGCAGCCTGGGCACAAGTCCTCGTCAGTGTCTGGTGTTTCCTAGCAGGGCTTAGGCCACCTGCAGCATCGGCGAAGGAGACAGGTGGTCCAGGACTGGGATTGGCCTTGTGGGAAGAACAGAAACAAGACCTGAGCATGGGTTGTGCCAACCAAAGAGGCAGAGGAGCCCATCTGCAGGCTGGGCAAACGGGCCTCATGGCCTGGGCATGGTGACAGATGGGCAGAGCGGGGATCCGAGAGCAGGTGTTCAGGAGTAAAAATCCCAGTAAGCCTGTAGTTCGGTGGGGAATCCATACCACGATGTTCTGCGTCCTCAGCTTTAACATCTGTAGTCTGGACTGTGGCAAGGGTCCTGAAGTTCCCAGCCTGGAGCCGACTATAATCATTGCCCTGTTTTCTGAACTTCTGAGTCTGACTGTCCTGCTAGATGGGCCCCGGTCCCACAGCTCTGCTGCTCCGGGGTCCTCACTGCCCACGGTTTAGCTGCGAAATCTCTCAGACCCATGGAGTTTCATTAGAAGTTTGGGTGTGGGGGTGCCTGGGTGGCTGAGTCGGTTAATCGTCCGACTCTTGATTTCAGCTCAGGTCATGATCTCAAGGTCCTGAGATCAAGCCCTGTGTTGGGCTCCGAGCTCATGAGGAGTCTGCTTGTCCCTCTCTCTACTCCCCGCTGCTGCTTGCTCTCATGTACTTGCTTTCTCTCTCAAATAATAAAATCTTCCAAAAAAAAAAAAAAAAGTTTGGGGGTAGAGGGTCAGGTTTGGGTTTTGTTTCTTTAGAAAAGAAAGTGGACAGTGCAGAACTGCAGATAGTTTGTGTAGCTACTGTGCCCTGAAGGAGGGAGAGTTTGTCTCCACAAGGCGCTCCTTTGGTATGGGTTGCGCACTGACTTCTTCCACAGCCTGCAGTTTGGGGGGAGGGGTGACTGGACAGTGGAGAAACCTGGCAAACCCACGGCCTCGGCCAGGGGATCCAGGCCAGCATTAGCCGTGATGAGTCACGGCGCCAGCACCCCCCCCCACACACACGCAGGATGTCAGGAGGGCACTTTACTCTGGGATCTTCCTCACAAAACCCAACTCCCCAGCCTCACCGTGGAAAACATCTGACGGACCCAAACTGCGGGAGAATCTACAAAGTTCCTGACCAGTCTTCCTTGAAACTCTCAAGGTCATCAAAAACAAGGAAAGTCTAAGAAGCTGTCCCAGCCAAGAGCAACCCAAGGAGATGTGACGATTACATGTCCTGTGGGATCTTGGGTGGCCTCCTGGGACAGAAAGGGCTGTTGGGGAAAAACTAAGGCAATCTGAATGAAGTGTGGACTGTGGTTAACTAGCCACGTATTAGTCCTGGTTCCTGACTTGTAAAATGCCCCGTTCTGGTGTAAGATGTTACCGCCAGGGGAAATGGGGTGTAGGGTCTATGAGGACTCTGTTATATTTGTAACTTTAAGTCTAAAAAATAAAGGGGTTTTTTTGTGGTTGTTTTTTAAGAAAGTGACCAAAGTGGGTTAGACTCTGCTAGGTTCCACATCTTGTTATCTACCAGGGGGCCTGGGTTCAGCTGGCCCCCGGGGACCTCCGCCTCATGTGGTTGAAGGACTGGTGTTTTTTACCTGCTTGTTGTCGCCCTCCAGCACCCAGAGGAATGGAGCGAAGCTCGCCGCTCTGTCTGTGCCCAGAGCAGTGCCCGGCACTCAGGCTGCCCCCTAGCGTGGCGTGCGGATGGGTGAGGATGGGCATGTTGGTTCTCTGGGCCTTCGCCTGCCGCTCCTGTAGTGAAAGGACAAGGCTTCTTGTACTTGGCCCCTCGGCCTTTGCTTCTCTCTGGGCCTTCTGGGAACCCACAGCCCCTCCCCTCTTAGGCCGAGTCCCTCCCGTGGCATGCTGTTGGTGGTCACTCTCACCACTTGGTTCACCAAGGAGAGCTGGGCACACCTGCCTGTAACCCTGGATGTCTTTCTAGTAACTTGGCTCCCCCAGACTTCAGATGCTGCTGCTGTCACATGAAAAGGCTGCCTCCACGGCGAGCCCTGAAAGCTTGGCCAGGGCTGTGAAGGCAGGTGCACTGCTGTCCTGAGACTCCTCTCAGCGCCAGCTTCTCCCCGAGTTCCCTGTCATCTGCTTTGTGGCCGAGTTGTAGGTTTGGGAAAGTGAAGGACCCGACACTGGGTGGCACCAGAGCCCAGCAAGCCTTCCCACTCTGGGGCACAGGTGGGGGAGAAACATCCAGACGCAGACAGCTGGTCACCGCTCGGCCCTCCCTGCCTGCCTGTCTTGCGCAGTGTGACGGCCCTCTCTCGCCCTTGGAGCCCCCACACCCCAGCCAGCAACGTTTGGTGACGGCATCTGCAGGGTGCCCTGAGTAACACAGTGTTTCTTTCCTTTTTTTTTTTTTTTTTTAAGATTCTATTTATTTATTTGAGAGCGAGAGCACATGCACAGAAGCAGAGGGGGAGAGAAAGGGAAGGGGAGAGAATCCCAGGCAGACTCCACGCTGAGCATGGAGCCCGACGTGGGGCTTGACGTGGGGCCCGATCTCACGACCCTCAAATCGTGACCTTAGTCAAAATCAAGAGTTGGACACTTAACTGACTGAGCCACCCAAGTGCCCCACATAATGTTTCTCCTTAAACAGCCCTTTAAAAAAAAAAAATTAACAAAGGTAACATTTGTTCATTGTAGAAAATTGACAAGTTTGTGAAAAAGTGTAACAAAAAACCAGTGTAGATTGTGACTGCCGGTCTCTAACCCCATTTCCCGGAGGCCATGGCTTTGTGCGACCTCCTCCTCCTGAGCCCGGTCGGTCATCGTCTTGTCCACCCTCCCTGGCTCTCAGCCGGCTTACCATTGTGCATGTGTTCTCGCACACAGGGCACAGCTTGGGCTACGGCTTTGTGAACTACGTGACTGCCAAGGATGCGGAGAGAGCGATCAACACACTGAATGGCCTGCGGCTCCAGTCAAAAACCATTAAGGTAAAGAGCTGCCATCGCCATCTCGGCCCCGGCCTGGGTGAGCGACCTCCCCTTACCTCACCCGGGTGAGGGATCTCCCCCTTACTTCATCATCGCCGTCCAGGGGACCACTGGCATGGCCACTCCTCAGAGCCCTGGTGCTTTGGAGGCGTCTGGGGTGCCTCCTGTCTGCATGGAGCTGAAGCGGTGCCCGTCAGACGCGTGTTGGGCAGGGACTGCCCCCGACTGTGGTGGTGTCTCTCGGCCTTCTCAGCTCCGCCAGCAAAGGGACAGTCACCAGGCGGGCAGTCCCCTCCTGGGTCCAGGGGGTGCTGTCCTCATTCCCGCGAGCATTTTTGCAGCCTCTCCCTCCCTGCCGATGTCTCCCTGCCCCATCACAGCCTGGTTGCTCCTCCGTGTAGCAGATGTTCATGGAGCCCCTGCTGCGTGTCAGACAGTGAACAGATGAGTTCCCTGCCTTCATGAAGGGGCCTGTGTGTGTATGCGTGCATGTGCACGCACATGTTCAGATAATACCCCAAAGATCAGAAAGTCACGCGTGGCAGAGCTACAGGGCGGGGGCACGTTCTGTGGGGTGGCTTCATGGTGACCCGTGGCTTGAGTGAAGCAAGGGAGGCGTGCAGCGCAGCCGGGGGGCAGGGGGGACTTAGGCAGAACGTCACCACAGTCACTCCCAATTCAAGGGTTGTGGCAGCTTCCTGGGATGAGTTGGCAGCTTCCAGGCCTCACAGGATGGCTTCGTGTTCTTCTCAGCCTGCTCTCACTTACCACCCCCTCCTTTTCTCAGCCCGGAGCCCTGCCTCCTCCCCATCCCCATCCCCAAGTCTCTGTCTGCAGGCTCCTGTGATCCTGGGCAGCTCCAGACCCAATCCAGGACGAACTTTCTGTGTTCCAACCTTTACTCCCTGCTGAGCCCTCCTTTAGAATACATGTCGTCCCACTGCCCCAGGCGGGTCCTCTGACCTAGCTTCCGGCAACAGCCTGGCAGGCACCGTGCCTGCCTGCATTATCTCCCTCGACAGGAGGCCATTTGGAGAGAGACTGCCCTCTATGAGCCTTTGGACCTGCCAGATCCTCCCACCCCATCTCCCATCACTCTGATACATGTGGGTGACTCTTGGGACCTATACCATGGCTGGGCTTCCCAGGCTTCCCTGAGCATCAGAACCATGTTGGGTGCCTGTGTAATAAAGGTTCCAAGGGTTGCAGCTTGGGCCTCCCAAGTCACACTTTGGGGCGGCCTGCGAGCCTGTATTCCCACCTGCTAGGGAAGTCTTACAGTCTGGCCATTGGCAGCGCATGTTCAGTTTGGAGGGTGGTGTTCGCGTCTGCTGTTGAACTGGTCGTGATATGGATTGCACAGTGGTTTAATCATCCTCAGACCCACGGAAACACTTCTCAGCAGACTTCCTGGGCCTGAGTGCACATAGGCCCTGTTGTGTGCTCCCTGAGTTCAGGAGCGCAGCCCACGTATCCCTGTGGCTGGCTCAGACTCCAGAGGTGCCTTCCCCCGGGGTGCTGCTGAAGGAAACCATGTATTATGGCCTTTCCACGTGTCAGGTGACTTTGGTTCCTCTCCACCAGCTCCAGGTTGTTTATTCTCAGCCCAAAGCTCCCAGTCTGTTAGGAATTATCTCCTGCATTTAGAAAATGTTTGCAGATGCCAGGAGAGCAGACAGTTATTCAGATGCAGAAAATTCATTGTTATACAACAAGTGCATTCTAGGGGCATATCCTCTGCTTGGTGCTGGGTTCCATGGCCCACGGCTGTCCTCAGATAGCCCTCTTGTTAACACGGTTGTTAATTCCAAGACCACTATCTGACTGTACCTGGGATGGCCATCTCCCAACTTAGGGAGTACCAGAGAGGTTCCCTCAAGAAAGTCAGAGTTGAGATCTGGGGGACGAGGAGTTAGGGGTAGGGAGGGCCAGGTTGGGGACATAGGGTCCTGGGCAGAGGTATCTGCAAGGGCCAAAGTGTGCTGCTTGTGGTGGGACAGAAGGCAAGGGTAGCCACACTAGGGGAGACTCAGTGGCCAAGACATTGTGGGAATTGCAGGTTATCCCCATGGTTGAAGCCCCACTTCTCACCATGAAGGCAGGACCTTTCCAAAGGCTTGTCTGTCCCCCAGCCTCTGAGTTCCCACACCCCACGGCCCACCCAGATGTGCCCTTGACCTCACCAGCGTTCACTCTGTCCTCTTCAGTTCTAATGTCATTCCTTGATCTGAGTAGGGAGAGAGGAGTCGCCCTGCCCCTGTGCCCTGTTGTAACAGCAGCGCGCAACCCCAGTGAGGGGGTGTATGTGGTGGTGACAGGCTGAGTGGCACAGGTGCCAGTCCTGTGTCATTCACCGGGCCAGCACCTGCTGAGGGCTTGTAATGGGCCAGGTCCTTCCACACCTTGTCTCCGTCATCCTCACCACAGCCTGGAAGAGATGATCCCCAATTTAGGCTTAAAGAAGCTGATGTTTCGAGTAGTGACAGGTCTCGCAAGGTCACAGAGGTAAAGAGGGGCAAAGCCAGGGTTTGAACCAGGTGCTGTGGCTCTGGGCATTTAACACCACTGCCGGGCTGCTTCCCCGGCCCAGCGTGGGAGCTAAACACCGGGAGCCAGGACAGTATCACTTTGATTAGCCATGAACAGAGCCCGGGAGACGGCGGTGCAGGTAGGCAGGCACTATAAGTAATAACAGCAACTGCTTTTGTCCACTCGTTTAGCGATCGCTCACTGCCTGCTGGCTGTCCACCTGCATCTGTTCTAGGTGCTGGTGATACCACAGCGAACACAAAAGTTTTGCCCTCCTCGAGTGTTCTACGCAGTTAAATAAGTAGGATATATGGTATGTCAGATCAAGATGAATGCAGTGGAGAAACTTAACCAGGGGGAAGGGGGCTGGGCGCTGCTTGTGGGTGGAGGGGCTCCGTGGCCAACTAGGTGGTCAGGGAAGTGGAGTAGTTTCTCAGGGTTGCCGCAACAAAGCACCGCAAGTGGTGTTTGTGTGGTTGGAGGGTGTCAAACAGCTGAAATTTGTTCTCGTGATTCTGGAGGCCGTAAGTCCAAGATCAAGGTGTGGGCAGGTTGGTTCCTTCCAAGGCCGTGAGGGAGAATCTGTCAGGCTCTCCCCTGGTTTAGGGGTCGCTGGCCATCTCTGGTGCTCGTGGGCTCATGGAATCCTCACCCGGACGTCTGTCTTCATCTTCACGTGGCGTTCTCCCTGTGTGCGTCTCCCCCTTTTTTCTGAGGACACAGTTATTGGATTTGAGGCCCATCCTGCACCAGTGTGACCTCATCTTCAAGAATGACACCTGTGACAGTGCTCTTTCCCAGTAAGGTCACATTCTGCAGTGCTGAGGGTTAGGACTGCAACATAGGAATATGTAGGGGGACGCAGTTCAGCCCTTCATAGGAAGGTTTCTGGAGGACGTGACAGAGAGAGACCTGCTTGGGGCGAAGGAGCTGGTGATGCTGAGAGCTTGGAAAACAGGTTCTGGACCTCGTGTCATAGAGCCTGCCGGGTGCCAGGTGCTCTGGTGCAGTCTCCTTGGATGCTGACCTGACTTTGAACTTGACAGTAGTTGAAGAGAAGGAAAGTTGCAGTGGTTGTCATGGGCCTTGAAGAACCTGTTGTTGAAAGGAGTCAAAGCGCGTTTGGCCGTAAAAGGCATCTTCTCCGTGGGACTTCATCGGGGAACAGTCATAGTCCGTACCAGCCTCCGTGCTGCTTCACCAGCACCAAGGTCTTGGTCTGGGAATGCTCTTTCCCACCATGTCCTTCTTTAAAAGCTGAGGGCAGACCCCAGATGCAGCCCCATCCAGATAAATCCACAAAGGACCAGACGGGGCGGTTCTGGGAGGCACTCCCTGTGGACCCGGCACAGAACCTGTGGCAAGTCCCGGCCTCTGGCAAGACTGGTTGATGCAGACCCGGAGAGTTTAGGCCCAGATGTGTGAGACTGCATTGACACCATTGTTTGGAAGTCAAAGAGTGTGACCAAGCCCCAGTGGACTGGCCAGCCACCACCTCAGTGGAGAAGGTTGCTGGGGGAGTCCCTGCATGCCAGGGTGGCCTCTGTCTCAGTGGACAATGCCACGTCTGCCCCAGGCCTTGGATGCATCACTGAGTGACCACAGCGTTCCTGTGCTGTAGGCCTAACCAAGGTGCCTTGGGCCTGGACGCGGCGCAGGGAAGCTTCCAGGAATGTGTGGCTTGTGCAGCATGACTTGCTTGGAGGCCACCAGCCCCTGACAGTACCTGGTGCCCCGGGGACATCCTTCCAGTCAGGGCCACTTCTGTTCCACTCTAATCTGACATCCACCCTCCATGATCCTTGGCGCCTCTGGGGGGAAGCTGGACTCTGACCACACACACAATTTCTCTTTCCTTTTCCATCACCCGCTGGACTGCTTTCTGCTGTGCTGGCAAAGGTTGTGTCTGTCGTCCCTCTTAGGGCATGACTTGGGTTCGGAGTCAGCAAGCACGTGAATGAAGGGGTGCATGTGTGCCTGGCATGAGGAACCACACTTGTGCCCCTCCTGGCAGGCCTGAGCATTCTGGTGAGAACACACGTGTTGTTCGTGGCCTCGTGCTGCCCAGTGACACCTGAGAGATTGTGTCTGCTCTTGGGTTATGGCTTCAGGTTCCTTGTCTTCTCAGCTTTGTGACCCTCAGCACATTATTTGGCATAGGTCCGAGTCCCCCACCCTTCCGGAGCCCCCTTCCCTGTCTCCTCCTCTTTTCCCAGCCTCCTAACTCCATCCTGACTCTGTCGGGTGTGATCAAGTCCCTTCCCTTCAGGCCTCCCCTTTGCAGACGGAGGGGCCCTGTCCCAGCTGCTCCTTCCCAGCAGGGGTGTGGCCTCAGTCCCGTCCCTCCTTCTGGCCAGCCACAGCCATGGCCCTGACCTGGGAAAGCACAAAGGCCCATCTTGCTGTCAGCCCTGGAAGCCTCCCCGCTCAAGTGCACACACATACTATTTTATCTAAGCCGCTGCAGAAGCTCCTTGCAGGCTTTCTTCAGTTGTACAAAAAAAAGGCCCAAAAAGCATGGAGTCATTTAATATCAAACACTCAAGTGTTGGACTGCGGGCTCCCCGAGCAGCCCTGGGTCCCCTGTGGGCTCCGGTAGCAAGTTTGCCTGTGGGTAGGTGGGTGTCGTCCTCCTGGCTGTGCCCAGCTCCTGAGCCACTGCCCTTTGGGCTCCTCACAGGCAGCACTGGGTCCTGTCCGCAGCCTGCTCACTGTCAGAGAGGGCTGAGGCCACAGAAGGAGAAGGGACAGCTGGGATGGAGTTGTGGCCCTGTCTGCCACCAGCCGTAGGCCCTCAGTCTCCTGGCTTCGAGAACTTGGAATGTGTCTGCTTCACCGTGGGGTGTAAAGTCCAGACAAGAGAATGCTAGGGGGTGTCAGGCTCGCTGCTCGGCCCAGGTGAGCTGCTCACCTGGTGATGAGTGATAGCATGGTTTCTCACCAGAAGGGTGGCTTTTTCGTGCCTGAAAAGTTAACCCCCTCCCCCAGTGCTTTGGCCACACACCTGCCCTAACCCCAGAAAGCGGTTTTGTTTTTAAGGTGTCGTACGCTCGCCCGAGCTCAGAGGTCATCAAAGACGCCAACCTGTACATCAGCGGGCTCCCGCGGACCATGACCCAGAAGGACGTGGAGGACATGTTCTCTCGGTTCGGGCGAATCATCAACTCCCGGGTCCTTGTGGATCAGACCACAGGTACAGTGGGTGGCCCGGATGTGGGCTGAGGTTTTCCTCTAGGCGGAGCCAGAGTTTGCAGGAAGACAGACCTCTGCTTGGGTTTCAGTGGCAGAGTAGTTATTCCACCAGGGAGGACAGAAGCCAAATGAGAAGACCTTGGCTTTTGTTTTACGAGGCCGGGGAGGTAAAAATGGTGGTAAAGCCGCCCTTGTGTTAGGCCAGCGTGTTATGGTGAAAACACTGAGAGATCCTGGGCGCCTTCCCTCAAGCACCCAAATGTCCTGGCCTGGCTTGTGAATGGGTGGGGAAGGCCGCTGGGTGGGGAAGGTGGCCGGTCCGCCATTCACTACTGCTCTTCTTGCAGGCACATGGTGTGCCGTGTGGGACAGTCTTCACTCACGATCCAGAGTCCCCACTTATCACTGGCCCAAAGCCACAGGGTGGCTGTTTCTGAGGAGCCGGTCTCCAGTCTCCATGATTTGGATGCCCTCCCTCCTCGGGTAGCACATTCAAAGCTCAAAGAGCTCAGGGCATTAAATTCCCCTCCCTGACGATCCTGGCCCCTTCACTCTTAGGTCATCTCAGCCCAGGAGCTTAGCAGCTTGGGCTCTGGGCATTGCAGCAGGCAGTCAGGCACAGCTGAGCTGAGGGCGCACCCGCCCCTCGGAGCAGCTCCGTGTAGGAGGCTGGTGCCAGTGCTGAGCATGTGGCCTAGAGACTGGGGTCAGGACGTCCACTGCCCAGCCCTGTGCATGGCTCTGTGTGGGGAGCAGTGAGCTGGGGCTGCGCCTGCTTTAGGTCTCTCGGTTCTTTTCTTTTTTTTTTTGGTAAATCTTTTTTTTTTTTTTTTTTTTTTTATTTTTTTTTTTTTTTTTTTTTTTTTTTTTATTTGTTCGACAGAGATAGAGACAGCCAGCTAGAGAGGGAACACAAGCAGGGGGAGTGGGATAGGAAGAAGCAGGCTCACAGCGGAGGAGCCTGATGGTGGGGCTCGATCCCACAACACCGGGATCACACCCTGAGCCGAAGGCAGACGCTTAACCGCTGTGCCACCCAGGTGCCCCTAGGTCTCTCGGTTCTGTTCCCACCACGAATGAGAACCTGCTGACACACTGGGAAGTGTTGCTCATGGAGCTCAATGAAGCCGTTGGAATTCTCCGCGGTTGATTTTCATGTTCTTCCAGCACAGTCTGCTCACCACCCCCTTGGCTGTGATATTAAAGCAAACTCTGGGTAGTTTGGTCACAGGAAGTCATAACTCTGAGGTGACCTCCCTTCCAAGAGACCAGCAGAGCGCCCAGGAGGTTGCAGAGCAGATCCCAGAGAGCAGGCAGGCTGGGCCTCCTGGCCTGTGACAGGCGGGGGTAGAGGTCCGCACACATTTTCCTGTGTCCCCCTGAGCTGTGTGCTTTGGGCTAGGTGGCCTTGCCACCTGCCCTCCCTTCCCCCACCCCCTGTGGAAGCTTGGCTCCGCATGTGCTGGCCCTGCTGCCTAGGCTGCAGGGCTGGGCTGAGGCCTGGCCTGGAGAGGTGTGGACAGCTCGAGTCCCCAGGGCCCAGGGGCGAGGGTGGGTTGGGGAGGAGGGCCTTCTGGAGCGTGGTCCACAGCTGCAGCTCGCTGGGATTTCACAGGAGCTCTGGGTAGCCCCATGCGTGGTGCATACCCCTCCTCTGACGCCAGGCTGTGCTGGAGGGACAACGACCACACCATGGCCTCTGTGCTGCACCTTTGCCCTGGAGTGGGGATGGGATGGGGTGGGATAAGGATCCCATTTACTTGGTATCAACCCTCCTGATCTGCACCAGGACAGTTTCCTGTGGTCCCTAAAGCTCCCTTTACTTACCTTCAAGTGCCAGTTGAGAGAGAACAATCCAGTTGGCTGGTCAGTGTGCATGATTATTCCCATCCCCACCTGTGTGAGCTGCCTGGGGACCTGGATGGCGTGACCATGCTGGCCCACATTCTGCTTCCGTGGCCCTCCTTTTCCTCATGCCATACGTCCTGCTTTGCCTCTGCTCATCTCTGTCCAGCCCAGCATGACCAGAGTAGAGCTGGCTCTCTCCAAGAACACCCCTGCCCCAGCCACCCAGCTTTCCCCAGGGGCTCCCGCCACCCTGAGAGAGGTCACTTCTACAAACAGCTCCCCTCAGCCCTTTGTGGGGCATTTTGTCTCCTTTCCCTCTCTAACGCTGCTGTCTCTTAGAGTGGGGGCGGGCACCTCAGGATTGGAGGCCTCCAGGCTCGGCCGTGAATTCAGTGTGGCACCCATGGGAGTGTCACTCTCTTTCAGGCATCCCACCAGCCTCGCCGCTTCAGAGGAGGGGACTGTCTCCAGAATCCTTGCGAAGGGTGGAGGGAAGGCAGCCGTGAGGGGGTCCCAGGTGCCCCCTGTGCACAGCCCTGCCCTAGTCTGGGGAGTTGAATTGGAGAGTTAGAAAGGTGAGCCCCCAGGACGATAGGCTCCCACTCCCTCCTCTGCTTCAGAGGGGGCCGCCCAGGAGGGCTTTTCTGCTGGGACCCATGGAGCACCGAGGGGCAAGGGCAGAGAACAGCGTGGTTGGCAGGTTTGCATGTCCAGTTGGCCTCCCTGTCATGTGCCTTGTAGCGTGGAAGGCAGGGGCGGCTCTCGAGAAAGCCTAACCTTCTTCGTTGACAGAACTTAATTTTTAAATTTTCTTTGCCTTCTCACCCAGTTTAATTGTGAACTTTATAGTTTACTTAGCTGGAAATCGTGCCATTCATTGATCTCCGCTCTTGATTCTGAAAACACTAGAGGAAAAAACCACCACGGGCCCCTTCAAAGGGTGTACATTCATCAGATCATTCAGTGAACGTGTTTTCCCTTAAGCTAGCTAACTTTGTCTTTCTTGGGTTCTCTTCATTTCACTTGGGCAGTTTCCATTTGAGAGTCATTTTACAAAACTGAACAGGGAAACCACACCTGCACACACACTCACTCTCTGCTTGATGGCAAGGTCCTTATCGGTAGAACAGAGCTGGCTCCCTGAAGGCGGCTTTCTGCAGGGGCCAGCCAGCTACAGCTGTCGGTTATGTTTGCCTAAAGTTGGATATCCATCCAGGTGTCCGTCTGTCAAAGCTGCCGTTCGTGCTGTTCAAGAGTAAATAAAAACAGTGTATGTTGAGTGTGTAGTTTTAGGTGTTCCTTCTGAACTGAAATTGGAAAATGAGCGCAGACTCTAGAATTTTCTTGGTACACGTGTGAATTGCCGGGTCTATTCTCACTAATCCGGTGTCTCTGGCTGTGTAAGTTTTAAATTTATATTTCAACAATCATGGAGCCAAGGTGGAGGCAGCCTTGAGGCCACTAGGAGCAGCTGCATGGTCTCCCAGGGTGCTGTGTTGGGGGGACACCAGGAGGGGGAGTTTCCTAGTTGGGAAAGCTGGGGTATGTGCTTTCAGACTCACCATGGAGTGTCCACGGTATGTTACAGTTGCAAACAAACAATCCTTGGCCCAAGGGTCCCTGGCTGCTGTCTGGTTGCTCAAATGGGGCCCAAGTGGTGCATCCGAGTCAGGGCCAGGCATGGGATTCTAAGACCAGAGTGGGCATCTGTGCCCCACTGTGACACTTGTCACTTTAGCATCCCACCTGGCATGTCTGAGTCTCTCTGTGCCCCTCTGCGGCCTTTGGGTCAGCTGGGGAGACCCACACCCTGTGCCCATCATGTGGCAGTTGGTGGGACTCTGGGGGAAGGGCTAAGGAAAGGTGCGGGAAGTAAGCTGCCTGGGGGACATCTGGTGTGCTCACATAGCTGGTGGCCCAAGGCCTGGGCTGTCCTGCTTTAATAATTGTCATTCACTGAGTGCTGAAGGCCTTTGGAAAAGAAAATGTGACTTCAGACAGGCTGTGACTGACAGTCGAGACGAGAGTGTCTGGAATAGGGCTGTCTACCACATTCCCCCCACCACCACCACCCCAGGACACATCCGTGACTCCTGCTAAGACGTCACACTCAGACTGGCCCTTGGCCGTCTTCTCTCCGTTGGACTTTGACCTTCACACTTTACCCCCTTTTTCTTCTCCCCAGAGAAGGAGCCGGTCCTTTTCCGCGGCTCCACATTCCCTCACCCCAGCCCCACCCTGTTTGTCAGGTTCTGCAAGGGACAGTTCTCATTCCTCCCAGGCCTAGAATGTAGACGGATTGGGGTAGAGCATGGCTGAGCCCTCTTCTGCCCTGTTTGCTAGGTCTCACAATCATGCCAGACCAGACGCTGCCTTCAGCAGTTGGGCCTTGGATCTCAGGCAGCCTGGTCCCGATCCACATTCTTGCTCTGTCAGGAGAGATTGGGTTACAGCAGGGACGGACCCAAGGCTTGACTTCAGGTGGCTCAGTCTAGGTAGCAAGAGACAGTGCCTTCCCGAGGCAGTTGGAGGCCATGATGGAGCCCTGGGCCTTCCCACGCAGGAACAGGATGGGTGTGGAGTGGGCCTGAGGCAGGGACCTTAGAATGGAACATCTAAAAGGTGAGTGAGGTGAGGGCAGGAGGAAAGGGCTGAGGGGTGAGGCTTGTTTACTAGGACTCCGTGTCCTCTGGGGATGACGGAGAAGGCTGAGCAGCCAGGGACTCTGTCAGGCCAGCTGGGAAGGCGACAGCCTGCAAAGGCCTGGCCGACCTGCAGGACCCACCATCGCTCCTTGTTCGCAGTGGCTGCTCCTGGGACCTGCCGGCCAGGCAGGCGGTGGGGCCCCAGAGCTCAGGGAGAGTCCCTCAGTCCCGACCTTGTCGACCACACGCCTGCCTGCCCGCTGCTCTGCATGGCCACACCCCTGCGCTGCCACGGGCACCTAGCGCCGAAGGAGTCGTGGAGGGTGGTGTCTCTTCGGACACGGCTTGTTTTCAGAGAGGGGTTTGAGTGTCTGTCTGGGAGCTCTGTCAGCAGGACGTCGTGCGGCCCTGAGACCGTAGCTGTTACTTCAACTCAGAAGAAAGTCGGAAACCTTAATCTTTTATCGGTCAATGTTCTTCTAAATTCATTCATCCATTTCCCCATACAGGTTTAATTTTTGTTTACCTCATGAAGGTAGTGTCCGATCTGAAGCCCACTGACTGACTTGACTTTTGCTTTTCAGTTTTAAAAATCGTTGCCTTTTCCCCCCTAACTCCGTTTCTGTTGGTTTGTTAAAAAGGTTTGTCCAGAGGGGTTGCGTTTATCCGGTTTGACAAACGGTCGGAGGCAGAAGAGGCAATTACCAGTTTCAATGGTCATAAACCCCCAGGTTCCTCCGAGCCCATTACAGTGAAGTTTGCAGCCAACCCCAACCAGAACAAAAACGTGGCGCTGCTCTCCCAGCTGTACCACTCGCCCGCCAGACGGTTCGGAGGCCCCGTTCACCACCAGGCACAGAGATTCAGGTGGGTCGGGAGGCGGCGCTCTCACCAACCCAGCTCTGCCCCCCGAGGCCGACTGGGCCCGTGAGGCTGGTCGGAGTCATTGCGTGTCCCCACGCCCCCACCTCCATCAGAAGGTATCTGTGTGGAAGGACGGTTGGTTTCCATCCGAGTCTCGTCACAAGTGGAACCAGAAAGGTGGTTCCATCTGCAGCCAGCCCCGGGGAGGGGAGAGTGCACAGCGCTCCAGGGGACGGTGTCTGGTGACCCAAGCGGGGCTGTGAGTGTGAGAGTGGGAAGATGCAGCCTCAGGCGTGCAGAGGTGAGCGCTGTCCCACCACCCGCCCACCCTGGTGTGCAGGTAGCCCTGGCTCATCCACCTCCCCGTGGGTTCGTTTGGATCTAAATCATCACGTGCTCCCGGTTAAAAGTCCCGTCCTGGAGGTGAACGGTTTTCCACCATTCCTTCATCTTTCCCGATTGAAAGTGACTCCATTTGCCAGGATCTAGTAGAACAGAGGCAATGAGAGTCAGCAGCTTGGGCTCCCAGGTCGGGTGTGTCTTGCCTCATAAGTAGCCACAGTCCCGATGGCGGGCCCCTTGGTTTTGTTTTTGTTGAAGCCTAAAGCAGTGGCATGAGGGTTTATCTCAAGTAGGTTAGGGACCTTTTTCTTTGGGACTTCGCAGGTTTCCCAAACTCGTTTTAAACGGTGAGGTTGGGTAAAACCCTGCTGGTCTGCGCAGAGGCCATTTGGGGAGGTATTATTTTCAGCACCTAGTAATGCAGAGTTTTCAACTCAGCTCAGGTTCCAAAGCTGGCCTTCCCTCGTTGGCTTTTCTAGTTTAAGGACAAAGGCAGGGGAAGTGTCTTGGGGCGGAAGTGAGCTCAGTCCATTTGTGAAGGTCAGCGAACACAGTCTTTGTCACTGCTCGTCAGGTGGGATGCATGGACGGTGGCAGGCAGCGGCTTCCTGGTAATCGGCCAGCCAGGGAAGGGTGCAGAAGGGGCTTTGGGCACAGGAACGAGGACAGTGAAGAAAGGGACTAGAGCAGCCAAAACTGCTGGCCAGGCAGGAAAGGGGTCTCGACAACCAGAGAGGTTCACAGCGAGAAGAGCCAGAGGGCAGCAAGGGTGGCCGGGGAGGTGGGAGGGAAGACCCGCCACCAGAAGGCAGACTCAGTAAGAGGAAGAGAATCCCAGCGGAGGAGAGAGTTCGCAGTCAGTTCTTCTCACAGCAGGAAAAGCCCCCAAGTAAAGGAAGATTCAGGTCTCCTTAGTATCATCAGAGAAAAGAATTGGAAGGTGGGTTTCGTGGTGGTCAGGATGAAAGAAACCAGCTCCAGTGAGCAGGAGAAAAACCAATTAATGCTGATTAATAGGAATGTGAATCCGTGAAATAAGGCCTCAGGTTACTTTTACAACAGGTACATGAAGATTCAGGTTAACTATCATAACTCGGGCCCATGTTTGAATTCCCACAAAACTGAGGGGGGAAACGAGGTCCATTAAAAGTCAGAATGTCTTTCCAGTTTTCGTTGAAAATCAGCTTGGCTTACTATCACACAGATAACAAGGGTGCCTTTTCCCACCCCTGCTTCAGTGACATTGTGGTCACTGTTCCAGAGTTAAGTCCATTAACAAGCCGCCTCAGTCATTTAACCAACTCAGACATCCCGGTGTGGGATGTTTACAAGTACTTTCGCAGATTCAGACCCACGGCCAGTCATGTATCTTGATTCTTCCAAACCCGCATTGAAAAGAATCTCTGGATAAGCAGGCTGCACCTGGGGAGCTGTCACTCTCGTCTCATGTCTGTCAAAAGAATGAATCTGTTGAATGGCCCTTGAAGGCACCTGCTCACCCCTGGGTCAGCGCCACAGCTCAAAGCCCGATTTTATTTTAGAGCAGGTCATTCTTGCACAGCGTGGCCCCACAGATGCTGTATCACACTCGGATATTCTTAAACTGACCCAAAGTCCATTCTTCTGAAACCTTTAGAGGACCATGTGGCTTCAGCAACAATTTTATCATCTCCCTTAACCCTGTTGCCATGGCCACACGCTTGTAGAAGGCTTATTTTTTTATTCAACTGAAAGCATTGCTTTGGAAAGGGTCCTGCATTTTTGGTACAGCTTGGTGGCCTTGCAGTTCACCGCCATCACTTGGGCCCCTGGCCCTTCTGGGATGCTGTGAGCCAGCAGTGGAAAGTTGCCTGGAGCTGTGGGAAGGAATTGCCTGTGCCCTGCATTGGCCCTTCACAGGGTTGTGTTCACCTGGGACCCCACTGACAGGGGCAGTCAAGATAAGGGCAGGGTACAAAATTTGGTTGGGGGGGAGAGAAAATCCCCCCCCCCCACTGGCCAAACACGTACGTACATATACATACGGAGATAGGGTCTGAAGAGTGAGTTTCCTCTAGGGAGATCTGAGGGTATAACAACACCTAGGAGGATGTGGAGAAGCTTCCATCGTTTAAATGTGGGAAGCCTGGGAATGACTAAATAGGACCCCCCACCCCCCAGCGATGGAAGGGCGAAAGGGAGCAACTGGTCACCGACAGGCCATCACTCTGAGGGAAGTTAGGTTGAGGCTCTGACCCTTTGCAGGCGACAAGTGTCTCTCCTCAGGGTCAGCTCTCTGCAGAGCAGGGAGCACTCCCCCCCCCCATATTGAATTCCCACTTGTGACTGATGGGGGTGTGCCAGCCTTGCCCGAGCCGTGCCCCCACCCCTGCGTCGGCGCACCGGCCCGCATGACCCTGACCTGCATGCTGTGCTCTCTGTTTGCTAGGTTCTCCCCTATGGGTGTAGATCACATGAGTGGGCTTTCTGGTGTCAATGTCCCGGGCAACGCGTCTTCGGGCTGGTGCATCTTCATCTACAACCTCGGGCAGGACGCCGATGAGGGGATCCTCTGGCAGATGTTTGGCCCCTTTGGGGCAGTCACCAATGTGAAAGTGATTCGCGACTTCAACACCAACAAGTGCAAAGGTTTTGGCTTTGTGACCATGACAAACTATGAAGAAGCCGCCATGGCCATAGCAAGTCTGAACGGCTACCGCCTGGGGGACAAAATCTTACAGGTTTCCTTCAAAACCAACAAGTCCCACAAATAACTCGCTCATGCTTTTTTTTTGTACGGAATAGATAATTAAGAGTGAAGAAGTTGAAACTTTTTTGTTAGTGTACAACTCATTTTGCGCCAATTTTCACAAGTGTTTGTCTTAGTCTAAATGAGAAGTGAAAAGGTTTTTATACTCTGGGATGCAACCGACATGTTCAAATGTTTGAAATCCCACAATGTTAGACCAATTTAAGTTTCTTAAGTTATTTCCTTTAAAATATATATTAAACAGAAATCTAAGTAGACTGCATTGACTAACCAGTCCCTCGGGACGGTGGTGAACCTGAAGCATGCTTTAACTTCTAAGACTGTCTAACACTCGTTTCATTCGGTGTCTCCACAAACTGGATAAAAAAAAAAAAAAAAAAAAAAAAAAAGACCTTTTAGTTTTAGTTTTCAAACTAAAGATGTTAGACAGATGCTGAGTGTGCGTTTTCTCAACCGCTTCAACATTTTAAGCGATTTCTGCTTTGGTTGACAGGAAATTGCTTTCCCCAGCAGGTGCCATTGCCACCTCCTGCTCACTCAGCCCCGGGGCTCTGCAGCAGGCCCGGCAGTAGCAGCGGGGCCATCCGACGGGGGGCTGCCACCGGGGAGGGGGGCCGTACGCCGGGCTGCGCTGGGCCCTCCAGAGAAGGACACGCACGGGTTTCATAAGCCCAGGCGCCAATGGGAACGGACCAAAGAGTTTCAGGGAAACTCCAGTATATTCCAGAGTCAGACCTAACTCCAGGCGCACCTGAAGACGTGCTGCTCCTCTGACATCCCGAATTTCTGTGCACACATTGCATGCACGGTGCCCCGCACACCGGGCACTGGTGTTCCCAATCATTTCTCCACTTTCCAAGAGCAGTTCACACAGCTCGAATGCCTAAGATCGCTCTATATTTTAAGAACACAGAAACATTTGAGCATTGTATTTCTCGCATCCCTTCTCGTGAGCGCTAGACTTGTTTCTATTTTAGTCGGATTTTGTTTTGAAACTTTGCTTTCGTATGAACACTCAGCAGAAAAGTACTTACTTCTTGCCAGTTATCTATTAACAAAAAAAAAAAAACAACAAAAAAAAAAAAAAAAAAAAAACCTTTGATTTGTAGTTTTAAAGATTAACCCTCCCAAGTTTTCTTCATAACTGCCTTGACATTTTGGGTTGTTCTGTTCTGTTAATTTTCTTTTGCTTTTTTGTGTTTTTTGTTTGTTTTTACTTTTGCATTTAAGACCATTAAATTTGATTTTGTTTTGCTCGAATTTTGTTTTGTTTTTTATTTTACCTTTTCTTTCTTTTTGGCTAGGTAAGGTCCAGACGGCCAGCATTCAGGGAGGATTTATAAAAGATCTTAAGAAACAAAGACTTGCCTCGAGACAAAGCATTTATAGGTCTGTGACGTAGGAGTGTGCAGTCACAGATGGCGTTTTTTAAAACGGGGGAGCCAGTAGGGAGAATCTGAGAGAGAGAGAGCCTGAGAAGTGGCAGGACCAGACCTCCGGTAGCTCCTCAGGAGTGTGATCTGACTTTTATAAATATCTAGTGTTTAGAGAGAATCAAAAACAGGAGAACTTAGTACCAGCAGTTTTTAGCCTTGACATTAAGACTAAAACACATAACAATAGGCAGTTTTAGTTGATCGATATCATGGAATTGTGGTATTATTTATCTATTTATCTACCTACCTACCTATTTATTTATTTATTTAAGTGGAAAAAAAAAAATTGGGCACAGCCTTCTCCAGAGCAGTTCGGTGTTCTGAGAAGCCCCCAGACCATTTCCGGCTGCCTGTCCCAGCCCCATTGCCCTCAGACCTCGTCGAGGGGCTGCCAACTGCTTGCGTTATCCTCCCCAACTTGAGATGTTGTCATGCTGTTTTCCCGCAGAAGGGGCCAAGTTCATACCTTGAGGCCTTCTCATGAGTTGGCCACGTGCCATGGAGGACCCCCCCCCCAGCAGAAGTTTCCAGATTCTAAATCAAAGCCAGCTTACGTGCCTCATCCTGGAACCCAGAGCCGAGGCCCGTTTGCCTGGATTTGACACAGGAGAGGGTTAACCCCCCCCCCGCCCCCCACTCTGTCCGCCCCAGAGTGCTCTTCACCACAGACCAGGATGTTTTCCTGGAAGAATATACCTTTCAGGTTGTGCTAGCCTTGGGCCGGTGTCTTCTCAATGAAGATGAGATTCCCAGTTCTGAGAGCGACCCTTAGGTCTCTTCCTTGACACACATTCCTGCCCACCCTCACTAGTGTTTGATGTCTTACTTGAATTCTGTCGGAAGCATAAACCGTGAAATGACAGTGGGCTCGGAGCCAGCACCGCCGCTCCTTCCCTCCCCTCCCTGTTTTCCGAACCGTATTGATTACTCCGATGCTGGCACAGGGGAGGAAATGAGCCTTTGAAAGTTGCCTGAGGTTTCTCAGTTCAGTAACATCCTCATCTTACATGGGCTCCACTCTGAACAGCCTTCTAGCTAAAACCCCCGTGCGTTTCTTTGGGAGTGTGAATTCACAAGTGTTCCGTGGAAGGCTTTCGCTGTTGGCGCGTTACTTAACCCTGAAAAGCAACTGTCGCTCCCAGTGATGTACCAGGTGCTGGCCCTGTGTCCAAAAAGTTCATTACGTCTCCAGCCTTGTCTGCAAAAAGGAAGATCCCATTTTTTAAAAGTCATAATCCAAAAGAAAACTTTTTTAAAAGTTTTTTACATAGGTCAATCATATTTGTACTTCGCAAAATGAGCGCTCTCCTTTTATTTGGGAATTTTGATGAAAAAAGAGTAGATAATGTTCATTTATCGCAAGTTTGGTTTGGTACATAAATACCAAAGAGGCTTTGCCTGAATTTTCTTTTGGCCTGCGTAACTTGCCCTGATAGTTGTTTGCTAAGAAGCTCCAAATTTGTGAACCTGGTTCCAGTTGAATTATTATTCACTTTTTACGCCTTGGCTCTTCCCTTCTTTAGTTTTTCACTGTAATATGCCAAGCTGTGGTTTTCTGCGCTGGCTGTGCCTCTAGTCGCATGTCCTGTGACTGGGATCCCCCCTTCCCCCATCCTTTTACCCCCACCCCCGCCCCCGCCACCATCTTGCCAGAATAGCTGCAAGACGGGCTTTCTTGGCCTGTAGGCAGATGGTGCTGGGAGGGCTCCGCCTTCTTTGTTCCCTGAAGGTGAGTCCTTCCCTTGCCAAGGGCAGCTGCCTTAACCTATGAGAGTCTGCACTTGGTGTTCCTTCTGGAAACCCAGCGTCCAGGGTCTGCCCCATGCTGCTGTAGGGAGCTGGTACTTTCTGAGCCGGCAGCTGGGGAGGGGGGCGGCCCCTGCTGGATCAGACAAGTAGATGAATCCGAAGACGGTTACTGGCAATAACTCGTCCTGGTTTGCCTCCAAACTAGGGCCGCTGACCGACCCCAAGTCTGCTGTCGGCCTTGAAAATCAAAGTTGACGTCGCCCAGCTGTTCCATTTCACATCCGATTCAGCCTGATTGTATTTCTCTGTGCTTTTTGCAGCCTTCCTGGGTTGGCTAAAAGAGTAAGAATAAGCTGCCAAAGGTCTATGTTCCCCAGCCACCCCCCTACCCGAGCCTTCCCCCTGAAATCCCTGCCACCCTTCCAGGACCTAATGGCACTTCTGGGACCTGAGGCAGCTCCTCAGGAAGCCCCTCCCGCTGTCCATCAGATTCCCAGGCCCGCCCCCGACTGCAGTCCCAAGTGCTTTCTGTTGAGTGCCATTGACCCTTGACCCTGGCTGACAAGAGAGGTAGAACCTGACTCCCAGACCGCTGGCAGGGTTCACACTTCCAGACCTTTTGATTTGCCTCTGATTTCAATGATTGTATCGTATATTTTCCCACAGCCTTTTGGTGACCTAGTTTTCAGCTTTCCGCTTGGTCATTAAAAAAAAAAAAAATTATTTGTACGTCACTGCAGGGACCTAAGTTAGGCTAACCGACGGCTCGAGCAGCGGCTTTGAGAGGACTCTATTGCATTCCACCAGGAGAGAAGGCTTGTCCGTTGGTTGGGGCCACCTCTTTACCATGTACTGTTCCGTTGGCAGTGACTTGCTCTGGGGGTGCGGGGCGCTTGACCAGCTGGTTCCCGTGTTGTACAGTAGATGGGTAGACGTTTTGTATATTAGTGTGTTTTAAGTTATTGATTTGTTTTATATAAAATAATTTATTTTTCAGGTACCATTTTTCATTTTAACTTTGTTTTTACATGGGTTTGTTTTCAATAAAGTATGACATTGCTGTCCAAAAGTCAACAATAAAATGAATCCCATTGTGTTCTTTTGAGGATGCTTATGTAACTAGCTCTTTTTATTATTTTCAGGGGAAAAAAAAAAGCCCTTCTCAGTTTTCCATCTCCCCATTTGCCTTTTTATCCTTGTGAATAAATGTTCTTTAGTGTTTTAGGAGGAAAAAGCAAACCTAGATTTTGATAATCCAGAAGATTTCAGATTAATAAAGAAGCTTTGAAAGAAGACCATTTTTCAAAATTTTAGTGAAGTGTGAATATTTTTTGTCAATGGCTTTCTCAAAGAGAATGAAACTTTTGCACCATTTTCAGAGTTTTTATAGAGATGCCAAATTGATATATTTACATGTAATGGAAACATGAAAAAGTTTTATTAAACAATTGTTCATAGCTGTGTAGACATTTTAATTCAGTTTCCAAAGCTCTCAAAGCGTATTTTTGGAGTACGGAGTGATATCGGTTTGGGTGTTACTTACGGTTCCAAATGACTCGATTGTCCAAATACTTAGATCTTTCCACAGGGATCAGGTTTGTGTTAAATGCTGTATGTTAACTATGACTGGAATTCTGTGATATTTTGGTAATAAATGAAGTGGGCTCATTGAGATGTGGTGGTGTAGGGGTGATGGTGTGTAATTGTAAGCAGCCAAGCGAGTGAAGCGCCGGCCAGGGCTGCAGGTGACTTCCTCCTGCCTAGGTAAGCGACAGCTGCCTTCTGCCAAGCTGTCCCCTGCATGCCAGGCCACAGAGCCCTGGGACAGCCCAGCGCAGGGTGTAGAGGGGAAGGCACCAGGACATGTTCAGTGACCCCCCTGCCTCTGCACAGATGTGCCCCTCATCTGGATGTCCTCACAAGCCAGCCCCCTCCCCTGGGAGACCCAAAGGCCTCTCTTCTCCAGAGGTCTCTCAGAGGTTTGTGGGCCTCCTCTGTTGTCCCCCGGCGTTGCCTATCCATCTGCTACCCACACCTGAGCCCTGTGGCCGCTCTGAGTATCTTCTGATGCTAATCTCCTTTGGTGATGAGAGAGTGAGTTCTCACTCACGTGGAGGCACAACAGAGCACAAGGGTCTTAGGGTCAGAGTCTTCCGTTCGAATCCTGGTTCCGCCCACTCCCCAGTATGCAGTGCAGGCAAGCCACTGACTTTCCAGGCCTCAGTTTCCCCCTCTGTGAAATGGGGGTCCATAACACCCACCCATCTCCCTCTTTTCCAGATGTGGCTAAATGGTCCCACAGGTTCCCTGTAGAGGTGCAGTCTGGTGCCACCTGGGGAAGCAGGATGGCACTCCAGCAGGAGGGGGCTCCGAGGGTGTCCCTCAGTTCCTCAGACCCAGGGGCCAGCCTCTCGGGTGCCGGCAATCCCAGGCACCAAGGAGAAAAGGGATCATCTGGGTGTCAGTCCTCCATGTGTTGGACATTAGGACTTCCTGGACCAGAGCGTGCGTCCACCTCCTCCAGGAGCCTCATTTAGAAGCAGCCTCTCGGCGTCAGCAGGTCTGGGGTGAGCCAGAGAGCCTGCATTTCTAGCAAGCGCCCCTGGTGATGCCAGAAGTGGGCTTCAGCGAAGCCTGCCAGCCCCCCATCTCCACCTGTGGTGATGCCTGCCGATTCCCCTTCAGCCCAGGATGTGGAGCTCGGTGTGCAAGGTGGGAGCTCTTGCCACCAGACGGTCTCCTCTTGAGCTCCTTTTGTTTCTCCATTCAAGGTTACATTTCCAAGGGCCTTACACCTGCATCCCCTTGTCTTTGAATTTTGGTTTTTCGTTTAACCTCGGTAATATCTTAGCACAATTTGAAAGGATTTCCAGAAGAGAAGGGAGAAAATCAGACACCACTGTTACCTGGGAAACTGTGGTCTGTGTTTAATAATAAGATCCAAGTTGTGACTTGAGAGTGGGGGCTGTGGGAGCACCGTGAACTGACCCCTTATCCTCTGCAGCTGGCCTGGAGCCCACTCAGAGCAAGACACACGTGGTGGCCTGGGGCTTTGAGCCTCTGACCAGTGGCAGAGCCCGGGGCTTTCCACCCCACCAGCTTTGGGAAGCCTCATGGAAGTCCTGCAGTGCAGCTGAAGCTGGCTTGGGAGCATTTATCTCAAGTGAACACCTTGCTTTCCTCTTCGTGCTAGGTAGGGCCTGGCAGACCCCCAGCCTAAAGACCCCCAGGCCGAGTGGGTGAGCCGTGAGCCAGGCGTGTGTGGCTGCAGGGGAGGGCCCGGGGGAGTGGCGTCTGCGTGCACGCTGGCTAAGTGGGGAAGAGCCGGCTATAGCCAGAAGACGGCGGCGGGCAGGGATAGCTCCTGTTAGCTCTTCTCGGGCTGTTCGCTTTACAAAGTGCTGCCCTTTATGGGCACATCCCGGTGAGGGAGGTGTTACTCTTGAGTGTTGTTCGGGGACCCATTTTACAGATGATACAGCTGAAGCTTAGCCAATGGAAGAGATGCGGCTCAGTGGGTGGTTTTTGTTTTTTGGAACCAGTTTGGTATAGAGCATCCTAGGTTTGGCCTGCCCCTTGGTTTTGTGAGAATGAGGTTCCAGAAACAGCCTGTGCAGGGCCTGGAGCTCCAGAACCACCAGGGGCCCCACAGGAAAGACTGGAACCCGGGGTGGGAGGACATGCTGCCTCAGCTAAAGCCAGTTTTTCTCTACAAGTGAATGCAAGCATCCTCCTTCGTCCACGTAAATAAAATTGCCGCTTCCCGAGGAAACCGCTGCGTGGATCATCACCAGATGCGGACGGCGTGATGGGGACAGCCTGACTTGACACACAGAACTCGTGGCAACTGGAAACTTCCCACAGGGGCCCCTCAGAAGGCCGGGGTGCCTAACCCAGGCCCACGGGACTCCTGAGGAGAGTCATGCGTGCTCGAATAGAGGCTCTGGGGCAGACGCTCGAAGGCAGGTGTAGACACGCACGCTGCCTTTCCCCGGGGGGGGGGGGCAGCACGGCGTGTCTGCGTCTGCAAGGTTCACAGGCCTCCCCAGCAAGCTGGGCTGAGGCAGGTGGTGGAGACCTCAAGGGCCGCAGCCACCCCCAGGATGAAGGGCGACTGGTGCCTCTGTCCCTCCTCTCTGGGGAGCGGCTGCCTTCTCTCCACCGATGTTTGGACGGGATGAGGGCCAGGAGCAGGCAGGTCCACCGCAAGGTTTTTTTGGTTGTTTTTTTTTTTTAAGATTTTATTTATTTATTCGACAGAGATAGAGACAGCCAGCGAGAGAGGGAACACAAGCAGGGGGAGTGGGAGAGGAAGAAGCAGGCTCATAGCAGAGGAGCCTGATGTGGGGCTCGATCCCATAACGCCGGGATCACGCCCTGAGCCGAAGGCAGACGCTTAACCGCTGTGCCACCCAGG
Organism: Ailuropoda melanoleuca; assembly: GCF_002007445.2. Lineage (NCBI taxonomy): Eukaryota > Metazoa > Chordata > Mammalia > Carnivora > Ursidae > Ailuropoda > Ailuropoda melanoleuca. The sequence goes on from NC_048221.1 coordinate 5,635,775, forward strand.
CACCCCTGCCGCAAGGGTTTTCACAGGCGTCCATGGTATGTGCACTCACAAGGGCAAACAAACGGACCACAGTGCTGCCGTTCCAGGTGAAAAGTAGAAGTGACCAGATACAGGGACTCTTAGAAAGGGTTGTGTCCAAGGAGGAGGCATCGGAGTCCTGCATGGACCACTGATGGAAGATGAGGCCATCCCAAGAGACCTGGTCAGACGCGGAGGACGCCAGCCATGGAGGCATCGGGGGCCCAGACCCACAGAAGCACAGAAGCACGAACCTTAAATCTGCTTTGTCAAAAGGCTTTCTGACTTTTTTTTCTGGTAATTTTTTTAAAAATCTTAAAAACATTCCACTCGTTTGCTTTTGTGACCCAAGGAAAAAAATGTGTTTGGCAAGTTATTTTTAAACCCTTCAGCCACATGATGATGTAGTCTTAAATGTTCTGAATTTAATGAGATTGTGTGTAAAGCCCCTGATTTTCTTCCCTCTCCTTCCCCCCCAGTTCGGGCCCTTTTAATCCTCCCCTGCCCAGCGCAGGTTATATTTCTAAAAAGCCGGGAATCAGACTGGAAGCTGTGGCAGCTTGTCGATGAGGACGGTGGAGGCAGGGGACAGAGGGAAGGAGAGGTCAGGGCCCTCCCAACCCTTGGCAACATCCTGTAGGCTGGTGTGAGTCTCAAAGGAAGGGGGACATTACTGGGCTTGTAGACGTGTCACCCCAGTCACACGCCTGTCTCCCTGTGCCTTCACATCATCTCCCCTCTCTATGTGTCCTGTCTGTCCAAACTGCCCCTTTCTATGACCTCAGTCCATTGGTTCAGGGCCCCTCCTGTTGACCTGAACTTTCAACTTGATCACCTCCGTGAAGATCCCGTCTCCCAAGTAAAGTCACACGCTGAGGTCCTCTGGGTTAGGACGCCAACATGTATTTTTCAGGGGACACAATTCAACCCATAACCGGCCCCCTCCAAGGTTTGTCACCAGGTCTTCTCTGTGTTCCCCCAGAGCAGTGCAGCAGTGGGGGTTCATCGTGTGCCCCACACTGAGTTCCCCTCCGTGAGTTTCAGGGAGGAGACTGAGCAAGCTGCTGCCCAGAAGGATTTCTCCTGCTGGATTTCATGTGACAGTGGCCAGCAGGACAAGCTACATAATTTGCGAGGCCCAGTGCAGAACGAAAGTGCGCTTTGTTCAAAAATTTCAGATAAGGAGCACCCAGCCGGCTCAGTCGGTGGAGCATGTGACTCTTGATCTCGGGGTCGTGACTTCCAGCCCCATGTTGGGTGCAGAATTTACTTTAAAAAGAAGAAAATATTTCAGATAAAATGTGGTCCATACATTGGAATATATTCAGCCTTACAAAGGAAGGACATCCTAACACCTGCCCCGACGTGGAGGGACCCTGAGGTCACTGTGCTCAGCGAGAGGAGCCAGACCCAGAAGGACACATCCTGCAAGACCCCACTCTCAGGAGGTCCCCAGAGGAGTCCCGTCCACACAGACAGAGAGGAGCTGGTGGGAGCCGGGGCTGAGGCAGGGGATGGGGAGTCCATGCTTCCTGGGGACAGAGTCTCCGTGTGGGGAGATGGAACGTTCTAGAGACGGAGGGTGGGGGTGGTTGCACAACCATGTGAATACGCTTAATGTCACTGAACTGGACACTTAACAATGGTTAAAATGGTAAATCTTATGTCATACGTATTTTACCACAATTAAAAAAGTTTGAAAAATGTACTGAGAACATTAAAATGGAAACAGCAGAGCATGACACCGAGCGTGGGGCCGTGTGGATCTGCAGAGGGCCACTCACCCCCCAAAGCTGCCCACTTGGCTACGTCTTGCACACCTGCTGCGTGCAGCTCTCAGGCCTTCCGGTGCGGCCAAGACTCCCTTGCCCTTGGTGCCCAGGTGGGGAGGACCCCCCCGCCCCGGCTGGTGTTTACCGCAGCCGGATGTACCCAGTCATAGCCAGTGCCTGTGAAAATCCACGGGGGGTGCTGGTGGACAGTACTCAGCGCGAAAAGAAGCAAAGTGGGCAGTGATGGGGTTCCAAGGACCTCCCATGGTCTGGGTGTTGGTCTGGGGGACTGCCCCTCCTGGGCCCCCAACCCACCCTAAGGGCCTCTGCCTCTGCAGGCAGCCTGAAGTCAGGGAGCAGGTCGGCCCTGGCCCTGAGCCGCTGGAGGCGGGAAGCCCACAGCCCAGCACAGCTCCTTCTGCTGGAGAAGAAGCCAGTTCCCTCTGGACGGTGTATCTGGGATTGCTCCCAGGCTTCGTGGATCTGCCCTCTCATTCCACAGGCACATCAGCTGGGCAGCTGCTGTCCTTTCTGCTATCTGCTGTCCCCGGCCAGCAGCCCCAGCTGCACACCCCACCTACGTATGCTCGCCCTCAGGTGGGAGCTTGCTTCCCCCCTCCCATCGCCGCCCACATCCCTCCTCGCCCACACTCCCCACCGGCTCCTGGCCCTGCCGGCCTGGGCCACTTGTGCCTCTTCCCCTACGGCCTCCATCCTTCCAGCCATGCTTGCATTCAGTCCACACGTATTCACTGTGTAAAGCGTTTGAGAGAGGTTGGTCCGTGGGTGAGCGGATAAGCAAATGGTGGTCCATCCATACAGCAGCATAGGACTCAGCCATAGAAAGGAGTGAAGTTTGACATGCCCCCACGTGGATGAACCTAGAAAACATGCTGAGTGAAAGAAGCCAGACACAAAAGGTCACGTATCGGGGTGCCTGGGTGGCTCAGTCGGTTAGCCGTCTGCCTTTGGCTCAGGTCATGATCCTGGAGTCCTGGGATTGAGCCCCACATCTGGCTTCCTGCTAAGCAGGGCATCTGCTTGTCCCTCTGCCCTTCCCCCAACTTGTGTTTTTTTCTCTCTCTCTTTCTACTAAATAAAATCTTTAAAAAAAAAAAGTCACATATTGTCTAATTCCATTGGTAAGAAATGTCCAGAACAGGTAAATCCATAGAAAGTAAATTAGTCATTGCCAGGGGCTGAGAGAGGAGGGACTGGGGGCAGCTGCTTCGTGGGGACAGGATTCCCTTTTAGGGTGAAATGTTCTAGAACTACAGAGTGTGCTGGTTGCACAACATTTATGCACTAAATGCCACTGCATTGCTCGCTTGAAAAGGGTAGATTTTCTGTTAAGTGTATTTCACCTCAATCAAAAGACAAAAATCATCCTAGGTGTTTTAACTGCCAAGAATTTGATGCGAATGAGTGAGACCAGCTGACTCACCCATGGGTGCTCAGCCCAGGTGGTGTCAACCTTTAAGGCTCCAAATGGATCCGTTCCCATGGGAACAGGGAGTCAGGAGGTCTAGGTATTCGTTTGCTAGAGTGGCTTAAAAAACAGAAATTTATCATGTCACAGTTCAGGAGGTCAGAAGCCAGAAATGGAGGTGAGAGCAGGTTGGTTTCTTCTGAGGGTGAGGGCGAATCCGTTGCAGCCTCTCTCTGGCGTCTGGTGCTTGCTGGCCGTCTCCGGCGTTCCCTGGCGTCTGGTAGCCTCAGCGGGATCTCTGCCTTTGTCTTCACACGGGTCTCCCCGTGTGCGTGGTGTGTCCAAATTTCCCTTTCATAGGGACGTGGTCGTATTGGAATTGGGGCCACCCTCCTCCAGGATGATGTCATCTTCACTAATCATACCTGCAATGAACCTGTTTCCCTATCAGGTCACATTCGGAGCTGTGCTGAGGGTTAGGACTGCAACATACGAATTTGTGGGGAACACAATTCAACCATAACCATCCCCTCATGCCAGTTTGAGAGTTCAAAGGTGAGCCAAAAGGGCACCGTCCCTGTCTTCGCAGAGCATATGCGATGCTGGTCAAGGTTGGTCCACAAAACGAGAGGCACAGGAGTCAAGCCGACGTGTTTAGAAATGCGTAAAGCAACTTGACATCCTCGTGACATCCAAGCGCATTCTCAAATGACTCGTCTCCTTGCCCAGGGTCTAAGCCAGTTCGGGTGTCATACACTTCGCACGCTCCCAGCTGTGCACTGGCCACTCACAGAACCACATATGGCTTCACAACAGATTGGAAATTACAAAGATTTATTTATTTTAGAGAGAGAGCATGAGCGGGAGGGGCAGAGGGAGAGGGAGAGAACCCCAAGCAGACTCTGCACTGAGCACGGAGCCCAACCTGGGGCTCGATCTCACGACCCGGAGATCATAACCTGAGCTGAAACCAGGAGTTGGACGCTCAACTGACTGCGGCACCCAGGCGCCCCCAGATTGGAAATTTTAAAAGAAGCAAAAGCCAAAACCTGAGCCTTCATCGCAGATCATTAGGGAAGTGCAGGCTGCGTGGGAAAGACACATATCCATGAAATAACCACACGTGTGAATTCCCGCAGGCTGAGTGCCGTGAAGAGCTTGGAGCTGTGAGAAGGAACAGCAGAGAGGCCAAATCTGGATGGGGGTCAAGGAACTTGGGAGGTTTTGTGGAACCAGGAGGGGCAAGAGTAGGAAAAAGGAGGGAGAAGCCACTGGCGGACTAGGACACGAAGAATCTGAGGGCAGTGGGGCAGGGCTCCTGGGACAGCTCCATCAGCAGATGTGGCGGAAGGTGCCAGAAGCCAGGAGTGCAAGCCTGAGGAAGACAGGGCCCCGCGGTGCTGGCACCATCAGCTTGGGCCTCAAGCTCTACCCTGGCAATTTCCTCAATTCCTTCTCATTCCAGAGAAGTCTCAAAGGCAGAAGGCATGGGAGGGGTGGAAGAGGTCCCGGCATTGACGACCCCAACCTCCCACTTCTTCCGTATGTTAGGATGTGGCATTTCCGGACGGGGTGGTGGCTCCCAGCCTCCAGTCCTGCGCCAGCCGTCCTGTCTCTGCCCCTTGACATTGCTGCTCCTCCTTGCATGGTAGCCAGCGTGGAGCCCAGCATGAGGCTCGAACCCACAACCCGAGATCAAGTCTTGAGCTGAGATCAAGAGTCAGATGCTCAGCCGACTGAGCCACCCAGGTGCCTGCCCTCTTCTTTTTTTTTTAATCTCATGATATTTATTGATACTTAGGTGACTCTGTGAATGCATTTTATAAATCATTAAGTGCTGTACAAAGTCAAGGAGTTATTATTAGTATACTACTTTTCCAAGCCAAGTGTATCGTGTATGTCCTCCCCTCTGAGAATAGGTGAATCCACAGAGAAAGGAAGTTGATCAGCGCTTGCGGGGGCCGGGGGGATGACACGACAGGCACAGGGTTTCTTTAGGGGGCGATAAAAATATCCTATAATTAGACATTGATAGTCATACAACTCTGTAAATATACTAAAAACCACTGAACTGTATACATTTTAAAAGGATGAATTTCACAGTATGTGAAATTACGCCACAAAGGTGTTATTAAAAACACAAATCCCCCCACTGCATTCAGACGCCTCACCACCGGTCTCAGGGGCTTCACAGACACTCCCCTCATGGGCAAGATGCCTGCCCTCTTTTCCCCAGGACACGGAACACATAATAAACTGTAGAATCTTTCCCAAACTTCTTTTTTCAATAGTATTTGAAACTGGGGGCTCCTGGCTGGCTCAGTCAGTAGAACATGGCAACTCTTGATCTCAAGAGCCCTGAGTTCAAGCCCCACGTTGGGTGTGGAGCCTACTTAAACAGACAAACAGTACTTGAAATTGAAATTGGGAAGTAAAGTCAGAGGAGTGACATACACCCAGCTTCTTACAACTATTTTATTCATCATCTCATCTCAGGAAATACTAAGTATGAAAGAACATTAAACTCTCTAGTGCGCCCAGAAGATCATTACAGTTCTTTATACTATGCGCAGGTCTCATGGTACAAGGTCAAAGGCATTAGTTCTGCAACAAAGTATACCGCGCCTTTTATCCCATAGGAAGCCAAAGGGTTGTTTCTTTTTTTTTTTTTTTTAAAGATTTTATTTATTCATTCAACAGAGATAGAGACAGCCAGCGAGAGAGGGAACACAAGCAGGGGGAGTGGGAGAGGAAGAAGCAGGCTCATAGCGGAGGAGCCCGATGTGGGGCTCGATCCCGTAATGCCGGGATCACGCCCTGAGCCGAAGGCAGACGCCCAACCGCTGTGCCACTCAGGCGCCCCCAAAGGGTTGTTTCTTCGCGTGCTCCCTTCAAGTGACTTTTGATGTGGACTGTGGCTAGTGGATGCGTTTCTACCTGCCTAGAACTCAAAGCACTGGAAGTAAAATTAAAGTTGGCAGCTGTGCATGTTTATTCCCACAGAAGTTAAGTACCGCTGACTCAAGACTTTCTCACCATATCCTTTGTAACTCCCTGAGCAAGGGGATATAGGAGGAAAGGAGCTAATCCAGCCACTTCTCACCTCCGTGGGAGAGATTTCAAGCAGGCTGAGAAGAGAGAAAGTATCGATTCACCGATTCACCGATTCACCGGGAGCCGGCTCCCCCTGACCCCCTAGACTGCAAAGGAAACCGGCCGTCCAGGGGGCAATTGACCAGCACGACCAAGCCTGGGGAGAACCATTCGGAGGGTATGCTCCGTATGCACATCTGAGCTAGACTGCCCTGGAGACTCATAAGACTAATTTTTACAGGGGCGCCTGGGTGGCTCACTTGGTTAAGCGTCTGTCTTCAGCTCAGGTCATGATCCCGGGGTCATGGGCTCCCTGCTCAGCGGGGAGCCTGCTTCTCNACATAACAATTTTATTATAACAACTGTAACTGTATTTATATAATATGTTCTGTCCTCATATTTCCAACTGTTATTTGTCATAATGAGGAAAAACTCAAAGGTGCTAAAATCTTTCATCTTTTTTTTGGGGGGGGGGCGCAGGGGCAGAGGGCAGGGGAGAGAAACAATCCCAAGCGGACTCCACACCCAGTGCAAATCCCAGCACAGGGCTGAGACCATGACCTGAGTCCGAATCAAGACTCAGACTCTTAACCGACTGAGCCACCCAGGCGCCCCTGTTTTCTGTATTCTGCTGCTCTGTCACCCTGGGGCCTTGCTTATCTGGGAAAGACTGGCCCTCCCAGGGCTAGCTAATTCCTAGAGAGAGCAAACCACTTGCCAAAACCGCACCTTTCATGTGCAAACCAATCAATCCAGAGCCCATGCTCCCAGTCACCTCCTCTGTGGGGCCCTCACACTCAGGGCAACTACCCCCTGTCCTGATCACCCCAGGACCGGGTGCCAGAGAACGGGGCCAGCCCCCGCGCCCCAGGATGCTGTCTGCATTCAGAGCTCCGTGTTCCAGACACTGTCGGCGTGCTTCCCTTGGGTCCCTCCCTCGCAGCAGGTGTCAGAACTTGATCCTTCTTTAGGCTGAGTGCCGCTCCAGCGCGTGGATGCAGCTCGTTTATCCATTCACCTGTCGGTCCACACTGGGGCTGCTTTCCACCTTTCGGCTGGCACGAATAACGCTGCTGTGATTGTGGGTGTGCGCACGCCTCTTCCACGCCAGTGGGGTTTTTTTCCCCTCTTCTCCCCTCCCCATCTTCCCTTTCTGGATCATGGGAACAGAAGAGGTGGTGATAATAGTACCAAGACTGAAAAGACAGTCCCTAGGATGATAAGTCCCCCCAAATATGCTAAAAGCATGCCCCATTGTGACTTGCATGGGCAAGTCTGGCACTTTGGCCTTCCTGGGTCCCATAGTCCATAAAGAAAAAAAAAAATAAATATATATATATATATAAAGTTAAATTTTACAACCGAGGTGGGACGTAAAGATGGATAGAATCCAGACTAGATTATGGTGCTTTTCCTTCTAATTTTAAAAGAAACTGAAACATTTGCAAGGGCCCCCGACATATTGCAGGCCCCAGGCTTTTAAGAGAGAAGTCAGCCCTACTGACAGGTCAGGCCTGGTTCTTGGGAAGGCCTGACTGCCTCACAGGCTCTGCACCTGCTACCTACCGACTATTCCACACATAACCTATGTGGACTCTGATGACCGCAGATAATTTCCGAGAAGAGGGATCAGTGAGGTGGTTAATAATGGCCTGCGCTGCCCGCCTTATACCCTAAAAGGCAGGCTTTGCCACTCCACAGTCACCGAGCCCTGCCACGTCCCCTGGTTTGGGACACTATGGTGTCTCCTAGTGACCCCAGTGGCCTCCTCTCTGTAGCCAGAGGGATCTTTCTGCAAAACAGAACTGATGGTAGGGCTCACAAGACGCCCACCATGCCCTTCTGCACCCCTGACATTTGCATAGGTCATTCCCTGCCCCCCACGCCAGAGCAACCTGTCCTCATCCCCTGCCCTGTCATCCCTCCTGCCGCAAGCCTTCGAGAGTCTAGCTGCTCTTTTTAGCTTTTCGCCCATACCACAGACCTCCGCCCTCATAGCCCTCAAGTGGCTTCACTTCTGAAGGCCTTTGCTTCCTTGCCTAGAAAATGGGGGAGACGCTGCCAACTTCACAGACTTGAAGGAGAAGTCAGTGTCTGCTATATGCATGGCCCCTGCTTCCACATGCCCCTGTTCCCAGGCCAGGAGTCCGAGCTCTGACCTGGGACGACAGCCCTGCCCTCACCGGGCCAGCCACGTTCTTTCTGAGGCTGCCAGGGGCTGTGGGCAACTTCCTTCCCCTCTGCAAGCTTTGGGCGCCCGTCTGTACAGAAGAGCGCATGCTGGCATCCGCCTCAAGGGTGGGGGTGGGGGTGCTAGAGGAGAGGGCGCGTCCCGGGCCGGGCACACTGTGTGGAGCAGAAGGGGGTGCGCCTCCGATGCCAGCAGCTATTCTTGTACCTGGAGGAGGAGAACAGGAGATGGAGGAGCGAGCCAGCCGGTAGAGGAGCGAGCAGGGGTGGGAAGGAAGCCAGACAGAAGGCAGACAGAACACAGAGGCCCGTGGGCAGCAGCAGCTGGGCGTGGGCAGGGCGCCGAGCCCGAGGGAGGACGCGGAGAAGCTGCTGGAGGAGTTTGCAAGGGCCGCCTCGCAAAGTGCCGCGGGCTTGGGTGGCGTACACCCCAGAAACGTGTTGTCTCGCAGCTCCGGAGGCCGGAGACCGAGCTGTGGGCAGGCGTGGCTGCCTGCGAGGCCTCCGGCCTTGGGTGGCAGATGGCCGTCTCCTCACCGGTGTCCTCACGGGGTCGTCCCTCTGTGCGTGCCTGCGTCCTCACCTCCTCCTCCTCTAACGACACCAGTCACACTGGACGAGGACCCATCCTAACGACCTCATTTGAACTTACTTATCACTTTAAAGGCCTTCTCTCCAAATCGTCACATTCAGCAGTGCTGGGGGTCAGAACTTCAAGGGATGAATTTGGGGGGGGGATGACGTCCAGGCCAGAACGGCTGGTGAGGGGTTGTTGAGGGAAGGGAAGTGGGAAGAGCACTCGGCTGCAAGCAGCAGACTTCTCTGGCTAAGGATGGGCCTGGGTCCCCATCTGGTCTCGAACCCAGAGCGCTGTCCGGGCCCACCGCGGGGCCTAGCTCCGTGCGTAGACGCCAGAGGCCCTCCTTCAGGTTCTTGTCAGCTGACAGGGGGCCTAACTCAGCCAGTATGGAGAGCTCTTGGCACACTGCCTGGCCTAGAAGAGCTGGATAAATCACAGCTATTATTCTTAATTAAGATTATTTGGCCAGCAATATTAATCTAGAAAAAAACGCCATTTAGGCCAAAAAGAAAACGAGCCTGATTACATAATGATAAACATTACAAGAAGTTGGAGACATGGCGTTATTAAAACTCTCTGCTTCATAAAATATAATCACACCACCAAAAAAAATGTTAGAAATAGAATAAACTGCCAGAAACATAATCGCAGCGAGAATTGGAGAAAGTATGGCAGAGTGAGGGTATGAGACTAGAAATCGTCTACCCAACAGTCACACTCCTTGCTATTGCCCAAGCGAAGTGAAAACTTACAGCCACACACGCAAATCTGCACACAGGTGTCTGAAGCAGCTTCGTTCATCGTCACCCAAACGTGGAAGCTCCCCAGACATCCTTCAGCGGGTGAAGGGACAGATGCGGGACATCCAGACAACGGGACGCTATTTAGCACGAAAAAGAGGCAGCTTTCCAGCCACGAAAAGGAGGAACCTCAAATGCGTATGACTAAGGGAGAGGACCCAGTCTGAAAAGGCTATGCACTGTAGGATTCCAACTGTGTGATGTTCTGGAAAAGGCAAAAAGCAGGCAGACACTAAAAGGATCAGTGGCTGCCAGGGGTGGGGAGGCGGGGAGAGACGAAGAAGTGGAACATGGGGGATTTTTAGGGCAGTGAAATACTCTGTATATTAATACACTCATTATCCGGGGCGCCTGGGTGGCACAGCGGTTAGGCGTCTGCCTTCGGCTCAGGGCGTGATCCCGGCGTTATGGGATCGAGCCCCACATCAGGCTCTTCTGCTGGGAGCCTGCTTCTTCCTCTCCCACTCCCCCTGCTTGTGTTCCCTCTCTCGCTGGCTGTCTCTGTCTCTGTCGAATAAATAAATAAAATCTTTAAAAAAAAAATACACTCATTATCCATCTGTCCAAACCCACAGAGTGAACCCCAATGTAAGGCATGGGCTCTGCACAGTGATGATGTGTCGGTGTAGGTTCACTGATGGTAACAGAGGTGCCCCTCTGGTACCATGTTGACAGTCGGGGAGGCCGTGCATGCACAGGGGCAGAGGGTGTGTGCGGCATATGGGAACTTCTTTACTTTCCACTCAATTTTGCTGTGAACCCAAACTGCTCTAAAATGTAAGTTATATATTAATTTTTTTAAAGGGGTCCTTGTTTTTTACATTAATGCCTATATTGAGAATACAGTACTCTTTAGGAAGATGACTATATTAGATGTATGCATTCGTAAGAAGTAACAACATGGAGGGGCACCAGGGTGGCTCAGTAGGTTAAGCTCAGGTCATGATCCCAGGGTCCTGGGATCGAGCCCCATGTCAGGCTCTCTGCTCAGCAGGGAGTCTGCTTCTCCCTCTCCCTCTGTGCACATGTTTGCTCTCAAATAAATAAATAAAATGTTAAAAAAAAATAAAAAATCAGGGGTGCTTGGGTGGCACAGCGGTTGGGTGTCTGCCTTCTGCTCAGGGCGTGATCCCGGCGTTACGGGATCGAGCCCCACGTCAGGCTCTGCCGCTATGAGCCTGCTTCTTCCTCTCCCGCTCCCCCTGCTTGTGTCCCTCTCTCGCTGGCTGTCTCTATCTCTGTCGAATAAATAAAAAAATAAATAAAAATAAAAATAAAAAAAATAAAAAATCAGGGCGCCTGAGTGGCTCAGTCGTTAAGCGTCTGCCTTCAGCTCAGGTCATGATCCCAGGGTCCTGGGATCGAGTCCCACATCGGGCTCTTTGCTCAGCTGGGAGCCTGCTTCTTCCTCTCCCACTACCCCTGCTTGTGTTCCCTCTCTCGCTGGCTGTCTCTCTCTCTCTGTCAAATAAATAAATAAAATCTTTTAAAAAAATTTTTTAAGTTAAAATTAAAAATCAACTTTCTATTTTAGAAGTTAGATTTACAGAAAAATTCCAAAGATGGAACACAGAGTTCTCTACATCCTACAACCTTTCCCCTAGTTGTAATATCTCAGAATAAAATATTTGTTACAATTAATGAACCAATACTGATACATTATAATTAACAAAATCCATACTTCATTCAAATTTTTCAAATTTTCCGTAATGTCCTTTTCTGTAAGGTCTGTAAGTTGTCACATCTCCTTAGCCTCCTCTTAGCTGGGCCAGCTTCTCAGACTTTCCTTGTTCATTATCACCTTGACAATTGGGAGAGGAACTGATCAGGAATTTTATAGAATCTCCCATCAGTTGGGACCTGTCTGATGCTTTTCTCACAGATAGACGGGGTGATGGGGTTTTGGGAGGAAAACCCCAGAGGTGAAGAGCTCTTCTCATTATATCACATCCTATCCAGAGTACATGCTGTCAGCAGGACTAATCACAGGTATATTTTCAAGGAACAGTAACAAAGACTGATAACGTACATAGACCAAGAAGGAAATATCTAAGCACAAAAAGTAGACACTGCCCAGGCCCCAGGTTCTGTTACAGTACAACTATGCAAAATGCAGGGGTCGTTACCCCTGAGCTCTGAGTCTCACCCTCACCAGGCCACAGAATCGAATTGCTCTAACACTTATGGGGGGGGGCTCTAAACTGGTCCCCATGGTTCCCATCTCCTATACTTGTGCTCTTATCTGATCCTCTCTCCCTGAGTATAGACAGGATTTAGCGAGTCCATTTTAACTAAGAGAATATGATAACTGGGACAGGATGTCACATCCGAGATTAGGTTAGAAAAACCATGACTTCTGCTTTGCTGGCCCTCTCTTACACCCGTGGATGGAAGTTGGCTACCATGTTGGAAACTGCCGCATGCCCACTTGGCAAACACAGAAGAGGGCTGCCAGCCTGTGGTCCGTGAGACATGGAGGCCCTTGGTCTGGCAGCCGGCAAGGGACTGAATCCTGCCAACAGCCGTATGAGTGATCCTAGAGCAGAACCACCCCCCCCCGCCGCCCACCGGGCCTTGACAAGATGACAGCCCCACCTGACACGTGGATCACAAACCCGTGAGACACTCTGAACCAGAGGACCAGCTGGGTCACACCAAGATGCCTGACCCACAGAAATGGTGAGAGCGTACAAACTGGTCTTAAGCCATGGCATTGTTAAAAACAGCTTTATTGAGGTATAATGGATACGCAAAATCTGCAAATACTTAATGCATATAAAGTGATGAGTCTGGACATATGCACACACCCATGACACCATCCCCACAATCAAGGTAACACATCCCTCACCTCCAAAGTTTTCTTGTATCCTTTGTTTTAGGGGTGGGGGTGCGGGGGTGGGAAGAACACTTAACATGAGTGTTTTACAACTGAAATTTTTTAAGTGCACAGCACAGCATTGTGAACTGTGGGCCCTATGTGCACAGCAGAGTTCTAGCATGTACTCACCTTGCACAACTGAAACTTGATACGCACTGAACAACACCTTCCCGTTTCCCCACCCCCAGTCACCAGGAGCCACCACTCCGCTCTCTTTAAGCCATTCTGTTTTGGAATAATTTGTCACATGGCAGTAGTGAAATAATACAGTCCTTCTGTGATAATCCCAGCTCCAAATCTTGCCCTTCCTGGATGAACACTGCACACACACACTCCCACGAACGGGCTTTCTGGATGCTTCTCCAAAGGGCTCCCTGAGAGCCTTGGTCCTTGTCCTGCTCTTGGTCTTGCCATTGACCTTGCCCAGTACACACTCACCACACAGCGCTGGGAAGGTTCCCTACACAGTGCCACCGGACCAGGCAGCCTTGAGCACAAGGCTTGGTCTACGGATCAGGGAGACCCGAAGGTCTTCCTCAGCTGGGACTGTGGTGACAAAACACCACAGACTGGCGGTGAGGGGGCGGGTGGGCACTAAACCACAGACAATTATTTATCACAGTTCTGGAGACTTGAAAGTCCAAGATCAAGGTGCCGGCAGAATTCAATTTTTTTAAAAAGATTTTATTTATTTATTTGACAGAGATAGAGACAGCCAGCAAGAAAGGGAACACAAGCAGGGGGAGTGGGAGAGGAAGAAGCAGGCTCATAGCAGAGGAGCCTGATGTGGAGCTCCATCCCATAACGCCGGGATCACTCCCTGAGCCAAAGGCAGACGCTTAACCGCTGTGCCACCCAGGCGCCCCCAGAATTCAATCTTTGGTGAGGGCTCTTTTTTTGACTCGGAGAGCATGCGCGTGAGAGAGACATCATAACCAATTTTTAAGTGTACAGGACAGTATCGTCAACTATATGCCCGCTGTTGTAGAAATATGGAAAACACGGAACGTTTCCCAAATCTGGGTGTTGCCCTTACACAGGGGCTGTGCCAATCTCTGTCCTCCTCCAGGCTCATCCCAATGTTAGTATACGCGCGGCCGAAGCAAGTGCCCAGCCGGACTTTTGGATCACAGAACTAGGAGATGATGACTGGGTGTGTTTTAAGACATTAAGTTTGTGGCGATTTGTTGTGCAGAAACATAAGATCGTTGGGAAACTTAAATGAGATAATCCATGCACAGCACTTTGCACAGCGGGTCAGTGCTGGTAAATTAGCGACTGTTGCTATCACTGACCACCCCTGGCGCTCCCAGTAAAAACCAGCTGGACGCCATCACTGGAGCCCAGCCTGGAAACCTAAACTGTAAATAAACCTTACTCGTGCAAGAGATTTCACGGAAGGTCCTCCAGGGGCTCTGTCTCTGATTCACTTCGTCAATACACATATTCACTGAGTACCTACTGTGTGCCTGGCAGCAGGACACCATCGACCCCGTCCCCAAGGGACTGCCGAGAGAGGTGGAGACTCAGAAGTCACTGCCTGGGACTCCCTGAACGTCATTCCCATGCCCTGGTCCCCTTCCTATAGGGGACCAGGGTGGTGAATGCAGAGCAAGGTTCTCTGCCCACACCTCACAGGATGGAATAATGCCTGGAGGGACACGCCTTCAATGTCCCCTGGGGCCAGCATGGCACTTGCCAGCCGCTGCCCTCCCCTCGCCCCCACCTGCCACCTCTGAGTCCTTTCTCCCTCAAGCTCTTTTCACCCAGCAGCTCAGCATGTAAATACACTCCTACCTCTCCCATCACGAACGATCCAACCCTTGACCACACCAGCCAACTAGCGTCACCAGCTTGCATCATGAACTTCCTGTTGGCGCGCAGCGGGAAACACACAACATCCCTGATGGGAACCTCTTGACAACATGGGAACTGACCATGCTGAAATCAGTCAACTTCAGAATGTGGGGCGTTTTTACAAGACAACAGGTCTTCAAAATCCTGTCGTAAACGACCCCTCGCCCCCAAATCGAGGCGACGTGTCTAGATTAAAGAAAACTGAAGGAGACATGATAACCAAACGCAGTAAGCGACACTTGATTGAACCTTAGATTTTTCTTTTTTGAAAAGCTACAAAGAGAATATTGGGGGAAGAATAATATAGAGTTTTATTTGATTGATTTGACTTAATCAACGATAATGACTGTCTTGGAGGGATACGGGCACGGTGGTCTGGTAGAGAATGCCCTTGTCAGAAATGTGCTTAGGTACTGAAGGGGAAGTGTTTTGATGTCTGCAACTCTCCTTCAAAGGTTTAGCAAAACAAATCTGCTTGTGTGTGTGTGTGTGTGTGTGTGTGTGTGTGTGTGTGTGTGTATAACAGAGATGGCTAAAGCAAGTGGCAAAATGAATCTAGGTGTAGCGTCTGAGTGTTCATTATACTATTCTTGCAACTTTTTTTGTGGCTTTTAAATGTTTCAAAATAAAAAGGTGGAAAAACAAACAGAGCACCCTCAATCCTCCCCATATGTTCCTCCAGCTGCCATCATTTCTTCCTCTACACACGGCAAAGATTCCTCAGGGGTGCCCATGCCTGCTCTGCGTGCTGGCTGAATGAATATACTAGCTGGCCCTCCAAACAACCCAAAAGCTTCTGATCTGTAGTGTTTGCCAATTCCCGTGGCGTAAATACTCCCGCCATGGCCAATTTCAAGCTACTGATGCGGTGTCACTGAACACGGAACAGGGAGAAGATGCAACGGCACGCATAACAGTATTTCCAGCGCACAGAAGTGGTTTATGTAAATACCCTCAGAGCACAGCTAGCAACACGTGGAAAAATAATTAGGAAGTGTTGAGTTTTGAGTATTTACTACCTTTGTGTAAATACAATCCATTTGATGGGGAAGTTCACACAATGAACTTTTAAACAACGGCTGTGTTTAACAACTAGCTCCCAAATTCCTAAAAATTTGACAATTAGCTCTTGCCGGCCACTACCAGCTGACTCCAGCACATCTCTGTAAAAAAAAAAAAATCTCACCCCACTGAAATCTGGCTTCCACAATCACCGTTCAACAAAAATACTCTTGCTTGTCTCACCAGGGACCCCCATACTGCAAAATGCCAAGGACAATGGATACAGGTCTGGCCTGGCCTGCCTTGCCTGAGTTCCCTGTAGCATTCAACACTCTGCACTCCACCTGCCTTCTCCGAGGTCCTCCAGGTGCTCTTCCTACCTGTTGACCAGTCCTGCCCAGTCTCCTTCGAGTGCTCTTCTTCCTCCACTCTACCCTTGGTCTTTGATATGCCCATTTGACACACTCCCGGGTGCCCTTATCCAATTCCATGGTTTCAGCTACAATGAAGCCCAGACCTTCTTCTCAGCAACAAACCTATATATCCCAACCACTTAACTAGTTTGCTCTTCTTGGAGTAAAGACATTTCAGATAAAGCCAGAGTGGAAGCCCTCATCACTTACTCCCACCTAGGGGTGGAGCTTCTGAGAGACAGAGAATCTATCCGGTTCTGAGGATAGGGAGTGTATGCTGCCTCCCTTTCAAGTCCCACAGACCTTATTACAGTTTAATAACTCAAAAGGCTTCCATAAGGCAAAGGCAACATGTATTGACTACCCCACGGTACCAGCCCCCCATCCCTCCGAGACTCGGATTGCATGACCATGTTAAGGTACAGCCACTTGGTGGCGGCATTCTCTAAATGGAAAATAGTATCCAGGTGCTAAAAAGACAAAGGCCTAATCTTCTTTAGGGCCAGGTATGTCAATTCACACGGAATCCAAGGAGAAGGGGCCTCCACCCAGCCTGGTCTTAGCTTCATCTTCTGTTCTGGACTAAAACCAACAGGCGCTTTCTCAAAGTGCTGTACAAAGTGGCCTCATGTGCTCTCGCTCATGGTGCAACTCACTTGCCCGTCTGTCGGTCACTGTAGGCCACTGTCAGTGAGAGCAGGGTCAGTCACTACCGGGCAGGTCCGCGGGCCAGTCAGGCAGAATCCAACTGAATCTATCCCTGGAGTCAACCGCCCTACTTGTCCTTCCAGCCACTGCAACCCTGCACGATCTGTCGGGGAGATCACCGCTCGGGAGGAATTCACGCCCTCGCGATCCGCCCCTTCGTAGTCTTATCCAACCATAGGTCTCTGCTTCAAAACAGAGCCCGCCCCCCGGGTGACATCCAGTCACAGGCCCCGCCTTCCGAAATCCTGCCCTATCAGAGGCCTAACTCTCTCGGAATCGCCCCCTCATTAGGCCCCGCCCCTATTCCAGACCCCTCTTCAAGGCCCCGCCCCCCGGGAATGCTGTCTAATCAGAGGCCGTTTCCCCTCCGAAACCCCGTCCCCAGGGCCGGCTTTTCCCAGGCCCACGCCGCGCCACCTAGACGCGGCTGGTGACGCCATCGGACCGCGTCGCCAGAAGGTCACACGGGATCCAGCAACATGGCGGCGGCGGCGCTGTGGGGAGGCTGGTGCCGCTGCCCGCGGGTAAGCGGACGTGCGGAGTCGGGGTGGGGGTGGGGGCGGGTCTAGGGAGCTCCAGGCCTGCGACTTCCAGGGCCTTTTTGTCCTCAGGCCTTTGGCTCTTTCCGCCCTTCCTTGGGCTCAGCGAGAGCCTTGTGGTTGGGGCGTTGTGTCGGCGGAGGCCGGGCCCGGGGTCCCGGAGCGAAACTCATGGGCCGGGGCAGAGCGTGCCGGGTGGGATGTGGCCATGGGCGGAGCCCGGCGGGGGGCGAATCGCCCCATACTTCCTGATCAGACTCCACGTGCACCCGGGAGTGAATGGTGGCCTGGGCGCCCAGGGGAGAAACAGCGAGAAGTCAGAACTCCGCGACCGTCACGGCTCGCGTTTATGTGCCAGGTCCTCTACCGAGACCATTTCCTGCCTCGCACCTCCTAACCCTTCGTGTGAAAGTGCGGGAGGTAGTTCTCGGCCTGGCTGAGAGCTTGAGCCCATAGGGGCGGTGAGAGTTGAGGCGCGCTCAGAGAACAGTAGTACTTCATGTTGCTGGGACTAGGTTAGGAAACTGGGTTAGGAAACTGGAACTCAGAAAGGTTAAGCAACCTGCCCACAGTCTCAGCTAGTGGGGTAGCTGACCTGGCCAAAACCCTGGGTCAGACTGACGACAGAGCCAGACTCTGGAGGGAGGAAAATATCTCGTAGGGATCCTAGTGTGGGGAGAAAGAAGCTCTCTGACTCAGGGCTGATTTTTTTTCTTGGCTGCTTGTCTTTTGAGTCGGGGTTGAGATACTGAATTAACACACGTTTGGATTTGGGCACAAAACCGGTGGGGAACCAACCTGAAGTTTGGGTTTGCTCTGGGATTTCTTTCCCAAGTTAGACAGCCATCCACTTCCATCTCAGACTGTTGCTGAAATCTGTGGCTCCAGGATCAATAGGTGTAGGCAGAGAACAACTTACTTAAATTCTTGGGAGTTACTCTTTTTTAAAGGTTTCATTTATTTGACAAAGAGAGAACAAGCAGGGGAGTGGCAGGCGGACGCAGAAGCAGGCTCCTGGCTGAGCAGGGAGCTGGATGCGGGGCTCAGTCCCAGGACCCTGGGATCATGACCCAAGCCAAAGGCAGTTGCTTAACCAACTGAGCCACCAGGAGTTACTGTTTAAAAAAAAAACTGGGGGGGGGGGTAAGTTTATTTATTTATTTAAGTCATCTCTACCCCCAGCGTGGGGCTCAAACTTGCAATTCTGAGGTCAAGAGTCTCATGCTGTTCCAACCGAGCCAGCTAGGCGTCTCAGGAATGACTCTTTTTTTTTTTTTTTTTTAAAGATTTTATTTATTTATTTGACAGAGATAGAGACAGCTAGCGAGAGAGGGAACACAAGCAGGGGGAGTGGGAGAGGAAGAAGCAGGCTCATAGCGGAAGAGCCTGACGTGGGGCTCGATCCCAGAACGCCGGGATCACGCCCTGAGCTGAAGGCAGACGCTTAACCGCTCTGCCACCCAGGCGCCCCTCAGGAATGACTCTTGAGCCCTATAGGAGATGGTGGCATTTATATGAGTTTGGGATGTTGCTTAGAGTTCCTGGAGACAGGAAGTGTGGAACAGGGAGAGGAAAGGCCCATGTGGAAATGGAAGAGTAGTTCTTTGGGATCATTGATACCAACGTGCTTGGCTCAGTGCTGGGTGCTAGGGTTCAACGTTGAACAAGCCTGCACAGGCCCTTCTCTTATGGAGCTTAAGCTCTTCATTTGGTAGGAGCAGAAATGTCTTTCACATGACAGCAGTGTTTTGGCCCAGGTGGGTCCCCTCAGTTGTCCCGCTGGCTCCCAGGGTTGCGCCTGGAACAATAAGTTCTCCCTGTTTTACCTCTGAAAGCCCAGGTCTCTGGTCTTCCAGGGCTGACAGAAGCGGGGTAGGCTTGTGAGAGAAGACTGTTTACTGCCAGCATCTAGGCTCTGGGTGCCCATTTCAGTCTCTGGGATTAAATCAGACGCGCACGATTCACCTTCTTCCATCGTAGGTTGGCATTTCCTGGGACTCCTCTGGTTTTCCCCAGGCTCAGAGGCAGGAAAGTAGACATGGACCCTGGAGGTGCAGATCCAGTGTCATCTTTTCCGCAAGATTCCACTGGCTTCTCAAAATTTAGCAAGATTGCAGAGCGCCGAGCATGCGGCACAGGCATGCGGTAAAAATCGGCAAATGAGTCTTGGGCGACCCCCTGCTTTTTAGTGTGGCCCACTTACTTCCCATTCGTTCTCTTACCTGAATTAAGTCTTTCTCTTTTCTCCCCCAATTAGAGATGCCTCGGCAGTGGAGTCCAGTTTCTGTCCAGCCACAGCCTGGTGCCGCTACGCCATGGTACCTATCAGATACGCTGGCCCGGTGGAGAGCTGCCCGTGGTGAGTGACTCAGAATGCCAGCAGGCCGAGAAGAGGGGAAAGTCTTCTGAAAGATATGCCTAGTTGACAGGAGAGGGGGCTGCAGGGTGTTGCCCACACTGCCCGGGGCAGCTGATTGGCTGACATTCTACATCTAAGGCCTCCATCCACCTCCCTGTGGCTCTTCCCTTTTCTGCGTGACAGCCCTCCAAGCATTTGAGCAGAGTCACCCATCTCGGGGACTCGGTTTCCTGTTTCTTTTGTTCCTCACAGACAACATTTTCTAGAGCTTTTGCCCTTCCCATCATACCTGTTCAACCATGCTTCTTTCTGTGGGTGCCTCACCACCACAGGGAGGAAAACCCAGAAGCTGATCTACTTGCCCAAACCCACACACCGGGGCAGCCCACACCCTGCCCTTCCCTCTGAGTCTCTTCTCAGCAGTGGACTCTCTCCCACAGGTCGTGGCGCAGTCCCAAAGGTCTTAGAACCTGGACTCCCCCACCCCCCTGCTGGGAAAGGCTGGCCAGGCTGGCCCTGGGGCTTGATGGGGGCCCGGGAGTCAGGCACCTTGAAAATGGGAAGGCGGGCCCCGGCCACCGCGGTTGCACTGGCACACTGTGAAAGCCGCCATTACCCCACGGCATGGCTCCCTCTCGAGGTTCTTTAATCCCTTTTCGGGGCCTGCTCTCATGCTTGTGGCGAAGCAGGGATCTGCACCTGGCTCAGCCTGACCCTGGAGCCTGTGTCTTGGGCAGTGTACTGGCTCTTGTGCCTGGAGGGGGGCCTTGGCCTTTCTTCTGGCCTCTCTAGGCTCCGGCTTCTAGGTGTGTCAGGTTTTCCTTCCAGGGGGACCCCTGAGCTTCGGCTCTTGGTAACAGTGATCCTGCGGGTTGACAAGGGAGATTTGTGCACTTGGGACTTGAGAGTGACTCCAAAGGAAGAAGTTATCCTGGCCCCAGAAACCTAGGGGAGTAGGGCCCTGTGCCAGCTTCTTTGGGATGTTGTCCCAGTCCTGGGGCAAGGGCCCCTTTGGCTATTGACCTTTACCTCGGGTGAGCACATTTGAATCCCTCTAAGGATTCTAAGCTGCACCCGTTTCTCATCCACGGTCTCCTCCGGTAGAGGAGGAGCCTGGTACTTTGTTTTAGGATAGACTTTAGTCTTTTGAGCACTTTTAGAAGTACAGAAAACCTGAACAGGAAGTACAGAGAGTTGCCATCACCTTCTCTCCCCTCTCCTCCCACCTGGGCGCACAGCTTTCCCCGTGAGGCATTTTCTCCATGAGGCGGATCTTGGGTTTGTGCAGCACAGTTGTTAACAACCGATGAGGCGGTGTTGATCTCTTGTTATTAACTGAGGTCCACAGTTTACCTCACGGTTCGCTCTGGGTGCTGTACATTCCCGGGCTGGGGACGGACGTCTGCCTTGTGTCCACCATCGTGCTGTCACAGAGTAATCTCGGTGCCCTGGAACTCCCGTGTGCTCTGCCCACTCATCCCCCCCCCCCCCCCCCCGCCACAGGCCCCTGCCAACCACTAATCCTTTTACTGTCTGCATGGTTTCACCTTTTCCAGAAGGTCCTAGGATGGGGATCATACCGTCTGGAGTCTCTTCAGACCAGCTTCTCTTGTTGGGTGGTATGCAGCTAAGGTTCCTCTCTGTCTTCTTAAATTGAGGTGTCATTGACATACGACGTTGTGGAAGGCCACAGCATCTTTTCATGGCTTGCTTACTCATTTCTTTTTATTATTGAATAATATTTCATTGTCTGGACATCTCACAGTTTATCACCTGATGGTTTTTTATTTTTTATTTATTTTTTCTAAAGATTTTATTTACGAGAGAGAGCACGAAGGGGGGTGGGGGCAGAGGGAGAGGGAGAAGCACACTCCTCGCTGAGCAGGGAGCCTGATGCAGGGACTCCATCCCAGGACCCCGGGATCATGACCTGAGCTGAAGGCAGACGCTTAATTGGCCGAACCGCCCTGGCGCCCCTCACCTGATGCTTTTTTGATTTGACTTTTGTCGCTCCTAAGACAGATAGCTGTTCATTGTGAAACCCGTATCGGCAGCACAGAGGAGAAAGTACAAACCCTTTGTTTCTTTTACATTCTTTCTAGTCCAGATCCTATTCTTCTGGAAACAGGAAAGGTTTTCTCTCTGGCTTGCTGGATAATATCAAACAAGAATTAGCCAAAAACAAAGAAATGAAAGAAAGCATAAAAAAGTTCCGAGATGAGGCCCGCAAGTTGGAAGAGTCCGACGCACTCCAGGAAGCCAGAAGGAAATATGTGAGTCCCTCTGCCTCACGTCTCCCCCGGTGGCACACTTGCTTCCCGTGTGGTGCCGGCGCGGTGGGGGAAGGTGAGGTCACTGCACTGAGGCCAGGGGGCGAGGGCACAGGAGTACGTCGCCATCCCTCCGTTTCTGTGGTGAGACGGAGCGCCGTGCTCTGCATACTGGCAGCGCCATCTTCTCCTGGGAGCTCGTGAGAAATGCGGGGTCTTGGAGCCCCTCCCCACCCCGAGCTGCCGGGTGGGAGTGTGCACCTGCCGGGCTCCCCCGGTGACTGCTGGAGCAGTAGGCTTGAGATGTGCTGCTCCTGAGAGCTGGTCGTGGCTCTGAGTACAGCGGGTGGAAAGCGGGTTATAACACCGCAGGTGTCTTCGTTAACGACTGCTGTCTTACCGAGCAGCTGCCAGGCACCTGCCACGGCGAACGGGCTCCGCCGCCTCTGCTGCACGAGGGCTCTGTGAGGTGGGGGCAGCCTCCCCATCTTACCAGTGGGCCCCCACTCCAGGTCTCTAGGGTTTTTGTTCTCTTGGTCCCCTCCCAGGCCATGCGGAAGGCCTGTTTGTTAGAGGGCCTGTGGGGATCTGACCCGACAGCAGATCGCCCTTCCTTGCCATTGAGGCAGGCGTGGGGGCTGAGGGGTGGTTCGGGAGCCAGTCGGGTGGGACAGTGGCTGTGGAAGATCTGGCAGGGGCTGGCAGCTGGAGGGTGCAGAATGAGGCAGGATAACGTCAGTGAGCCAGGGGGAGGGGGTGGAGAGGGGGCCAGATCACCCCTGCACCTAGCGCGAGAGTGGAGCCAGGCCCTGGGCCTAGAGGGTCTCCATGTGTCAGCCTCTGGCTGCTGAGCCCGCCGGGGAGGCTGTGGGGCAGTGAGGGGCCCCGGGGTGGGCAGGCTGGCGGGGGAGGGATGCTGAGAAAATGAGTCTTTGGACCCTTGCCTATAAGATAACCGTGGCGTTGAAAAGAAACAACATTCCTACCGTAGAAAACCATTGAATCCGAAACCGTGCGGACAAGTGAAGTGATAAAGAAGAAGCTGGGGGAGATCACAGGCACAGTGAAGGAGGTAACCGTCTCTGGGCCCCCGCGCTCTGTTGGCCGCGGCTCCGGGGCCATCTGTTCGTCGCCTCTGGGAGGAGAGCGGTGCTGGAGGCTGCAGGCAGAGCTGGCGCTGGGCAGGGCGTGACTTGGCACAGGCCACGAGTAGCCGTGGGCGGCAAGCAAGGGAAGAGCCAGCCTCATCGGGTGGCTTCCGGAGTTAGGCTGCATGGCACCCTCAGGAAGGAGAGCGAAGTCAGACTAGCCCCCGTGCCCTGCGGTTTACCATGTGGGTGAGAAGCTTTGGTGCCACTGGCAAAGACAGGAGGAGTGATGAGGATTTTTTTTTTCTTCCTGCCAAAAAGCCGGGAAGAGCTGCTTGGGCCTCGGGCGAGGGTGGAGATGGGAGGGAGATGTGCCAGGGGCTTCCTTTTTGTGGCTTGTTTT
Organism: Ailuropoda melanoleuca; assembly: GCF_002007445.2. NCBI lineage: Eukaryota > Metazoa > Chordata > Mammalia > Carnivora > Ursidae > Ailuropoda > Ailuropoda melanoleuca. Next base: position 5,659,174 of record NC_048221.1, read on the forward strand.
GCTTTTCTTTATTCTGGGCAGGAGAGAGGGGCAGGCCAGTGCAGAGCTGGGCACAGACTCCTCCCCTTTTATCCCCAGGCTGCCACTCCTGCCCATTCTGGGGAGAGCGCAGTTGACCTGGTGTCTACCCGGGAGCCCAAAGGTCCAGCACCCCGGACATTGTACACAGGGGACCTGAGTCTCGGGGCCCCATATGCCAGACAAGCTCAGAACACCCATTCCTGCCCTTTGGGGGGCTGGGCTGGCCTTAGCTCTGGGGGAGCTCGTGTGGGCCCCGAGGGGTGCTGTGCTGACACCCCTGTCCCTCTGTCTCAGTAGAGTCTTGATGAAGTCAGTAAAAGTGACCTCGGCCGGAAAATCAAGGAGAGCGTGGAAGAAGCCGCCAAGACTGCCAAGCAGTCCGCTGAGTCGGTGTCCAAGGGTGGGGAGAAGCTGGGCAAGACTGCCGCCTTCAGAGCCCTCTCCCAGGTGGGTCGGGCTGAGCCTTACGGCAGGGGTGCTCTTGCCTTGGCCTGTTCTGAGTCCAGGAGCCAGAGTTCCCACCTCGGAGCTCAGCCCTGGGGGGGAAGTGCCCACCCAAGGCACCAGCCTTGGGCAAGCGAGAGCCTCTCAGCTGCTAACATCCTTAGCTTGTGTCCCTAAACCAGGGACCATTTGCACTCAGGGTGACTGGAGGTCCCGAATTCGTACCCCATGACCTGTCGAATCTTTCTGCAGCTGGGCCCTCTGCTGGCCACAGGGGCCACAGAATAGAAAGTCTGCATTTCTGCTCTCAAGGGGTCTGGGGAACCCAGCAGGGGACGAGGATTTCCTGAGCGACAAGTGACAGGAGCATACAGGGAAGAGGCCACAGACGGCAGGGGCAGGCCCTACAGAGGGGGGGTGTGCACAGCCAGTGAACAGGGCCAGAGCCCCAACAGGGAGGTCTGGGGGAATGAGAGGGAGGCCAAAGAAAAACAGGGTCCATCTAGAACAGTCTTGTCCATGCAGGGAAGTTAGGCAGGTCACTCTGAGCCACGTGACCTCAAAACTGGGGGAGGCCGAGGTCCTGGGGTGCCGTCAGGCCCTAGATTGAGGTTCCCAGCAGATGCTCTCCCGACGTGGGGCACAAACACACAGGCCCACCATGGTGGTCTGCAGTGTCGGGGAGGTCCTGAGTGCCCACCGTGTGGCCGACCGCTTTCTGCCAGGGGGTGGAGTCCGTGAAGAAGGAGCTGGACGAGAGTGTGCTGGGGCAGACCGGGCCCTATCGGAGGCCAGAGCGGCTCAGGAAGAGGAAGGAGTTTGCGGGGGAGAAGTTCAAGGAAGAGAAGGTGTTTGAGCCCAATGAGTAGGTAGAGCGGTCAGCGCCTCTGTCCCACCCCACGCACCGGGTGTGTTCGAACGTCCGCAGAAGGTTCCTGCCCGAGTCAGTTCGTTCCCCAGCTTTCTGTTCAAGGGTTCCTGCTCCCTAGTGAATCTGGGGGAGGGGGTGGAGTGGTGGGAAGGGGAGAGAGGAAGCAGGAGGCTGAGAGGTGAGGGGTGGGCTGTCCCGCTACACCCCTCCCCCCAGGGCCGGGTGGGTGGGAGGGCTCGGGTGCTTGTGCCGGCGCACAGAGGCTCGCGCTGCTGCTCACCACTGCCCCGGTCTGACCCCAGGGAGGCCCTGGGAGTTGTGCTGCACAAGGACTCCAAGTGGTACCAGCAGTGGAAAGACTTCAGGGACAACAACGTGGTATTTAATCGTGAGTGTTCACATCTCGGAGGCTCAGCTGACAGCGTAGCCGTGACAGCGGACACTTACCGAGTACTCCCCATGTGCTGGGCTCAAGCCAGGCCCCCACTTCACAGAGGAGGAGACCGGGGTCAGAGAGGACCAGCCACTTCCACAGGATCACCCAGCCAGTGAGCAGCAGAGCCCTGGCAGAGCACAGGCCGACAGGCAGCCCTGCTCATGCGGGCAGCCCAGTGCATTTTGGGCTGGCGGGCCGGGGACCCTACCGTAGGGGCCAAGTCACCCATCCCCGCCGTTGTCAGCTGTTGCTAGCAGCAGTGTGGCCAGGGATACCCACCTCGCTGGGGGCACGGCTGTGGATTCCACCATGAGACGCTCCCTCATAGGGCAGGACAGGAGGCGCCAGTAGGGCCCGGCCAGCCAGCTCAAGGGTCCGTAGTCCTCTGTTCTCGTTGGGGTGTGGGGCTTCCCGGTGCCAACAGGGAGCACTGCCACATCACACACCCTCATCCCTTGTCCTGTGGGAGTTGCTAGAGGCCTGTTTCCTTTTGAGGGAGAGCCCCAGCCAGCACGGCAGCCCTTCACTGTCCGCACAGCCCCCTCGGCCCATGGCTGGGGACGCAGGCTCAGAGAAGGCCCCCCATTTACCCCGCCTGCACAGAGAGTGGATCTCACAGGGGCCCTGAGTTGCCTTCGAAGTCGTGGAGTAGGGGTGTCATTCTGGAAAGGCCCCCCGACTCCGGTCCATGTCCCCACAGGGTTCTTCGAGATGAAGATGAAGTATGACGAAAGCGACAACGCACTCATCCGGGCGTCCCGGGCACTGACAGACAAGGTCACGGACTTGCTGGGTGAGTGGCTTGCCCGTCCTTGCCACTGGGGCCAGCAGAAGGGGAGGACCCCGGGCCCTCAACCCACTCCTGGCTTGGCTGCCTGCAGGGGGCCTGTTCTCTAAGACGGAGATGTCGGAGGTGCTCACGGAGATCCTGCGAGTCGACCCCGCCTTTGACAAGGAGCGGTTCCTGCAGCAGTGTGAGAACGACATCATCCCCAACGTCCTGGAGGTGGGTCGTCCCCTCAGCGGGCCCTCCCCGTCCTGCCCTGCCTCTGTCGCCCTGGACTGCGCACTGAGCCCGGGCGGTGTTCGTCACACAGGCTGCGGTCTGCTCAGGAGCTCCGCCAGGGGCAGACACCTGTCGCGCTTTCAGAGGCCTGAGCGGCCCCACGCCTGGCCCCTGTTAGTCACGCACCTCTGAGAGGGCACCCGGGGTCGCCCGTGGGCCCTGCTGGTCCCCACGATGGTGGCTGCTTTCTTGCCTTGCCCTTGGGGTGCGTCTGCTCCTGGGACTGAGTTCCCTGTCATGATGCCTCCCTTGAAAGCTGGCCTGGAGCCCCTGTGTCGTCCCTCGTGCTTTCTGCTTGAGGCGCTTCCCTGGAGGCTGCAGCGAGCCGCTGCCCAGGGCCAGGGGCCTTTCAGGCGTGGGGGAAGCCGTAGCCCGTGGGCGAGCCATGAGGAGGACCCTGTGGGGGCTTTACCCGAGGTGTCCCATCTTCTAGCCCCTCTTTCTGGCTCATAAACGAGAGAGAGCAGCTTGTTCAAGGTCCCGCCACAACCCACCCTCCACAAGACCCCTGCCCAGCCAAGGTCGGCTGCCTTCTCCCCCGCCCCCCCGCTGCATCTGCTCCTTTAGCCCCCAAGATGTGGCCACAACCTGGGCATGTGCCAGGCTTTCGGAAAGTCCCAGTGAGTCCACAGAAAGGCCCTGCAAGCCCCGGTGGGTTCCTGTCCCCTCCTCCTGCCTCCTCCGTCCCAGTGACCTTCATGGGGTCCCCTCCTCCTCCATGTTCCCATGTCCCTCACGCCACTTTGGGCAGGGCGGGAGGAGGTAGAAATGGAGCAGTCCCCAAAAGCAGCAGTCTGAGCACAGGCAGTTTCTTGTAGGGTGAGGCTCTCAGCCCCCAGCTTGCCTGGGGTTTCCCTCGGGGCCCTGGGCTCCGCTGTCACCTTCAGCGTGTTCGGCCCTGCCTCCAAGTTCCTGCAGAGGCATCGCCCATGGCATCTGGGGAGGCCACCCCCGGGACCCCTCCTCTGTGCCTGTGTGGACCCAGCTGTGCAAAGCTTCATCCCCAGTGGAGGGAGAATGCAGCTCCTGGCCTCCTTGGCTCAGTTTCCTGGCCAGCGTGAGCCCACCATGCTGCCACCTGCCTCTGCTTCCCCCCACGAGGCCCTTGGGACCACCCTGGGCTGCCGGGGGTCACACACAGGCCCTTGTTCCTCCAGGTCCATTGCTACAGCCCAACCGAAAGCCCCTTACTCCCCAGCTAGAGCCCGTAGGGGAGGGCCTCCCGCCCAGATCGTCCTCTCTTAGTCTCAAGCTAATTTTTTTTGTTGTTCTCCCCCTCTTAGGCCATGATTTCTGGAGAGCTCGACATTCTCAAAGATTGGTGCTATGAAGCTGTGAGTGTTTCTTTCTATTTTTTCTAGTCAGGCCTAGAAAGAATCACAGTGTGGAGATCTGCGTGGGCAGCACGGTCTGACAAGGGCGTGACGGGGTCTGGTGTCCTGATTGTGGGGGGACCCCGGGGGTGGGGGCTGGGTGGAGAGGGGCCACGAATAGCTCCGGGTGTGTGTGACCTTCCCGTCCCTGGGCCAGAGTCCATCATCACGCCCGTGTCACAGGCGTCATGAGGGTACAGCGCGAACACAGAAAGCAGCATTTGCGGGACCCGAAGTGCTGGCTGGACTCATTAGCTGTTCTCACTTCGAGTTCCCGAAACACAGATCAAAACAGGCGGTGATGGATTTCCCGCATGGGGAGGAGCCGTGTGTCCTGCCGAGGCCTGACTGCTCCCCCCCCAGTCGCGGCTCAGGGTCCCGGGGCTGCACGGCGCTGGGCTGGGGACAGCGGGCCAGCCCCCCCAGGAGCGCACTCTGTCTGCTCAGGGCCTGGCAGCCTCCCCGGCCCTGCAGGGCTCTGGCCGGCCACCTCACCTCACCCTGCTCACTGCCTGACCTGGTCTTCATGGGGCTTGTTCTCCAAGCTTGTTTGTATGAAGCCGTCCAGAGCCTTTTTTGGCTGATTCTGTTCTGCTGGAGAAAGCAGAGGAGACGATGTCAGGTTTTTTTTTTTTAATACTCCTCTGCATGGTGACTAATCCAGCAGGCATCTAGGAGTGGTGGTGGTGTGTGTGTGTGTGTGTGTGTGTGTGTGTGTGTGTTTTAATACTTTGGGACCATTAGGATGTGGTTGATTATCTTTGCCAGAGAGCTGCTGGTGCCCCTGGAAGCGCCCTTGAAATTGCAGGTGCTCACACAGAGGTGTTTTTTAAATGTCATTTTTAAGAATCGCACCAGAAATGGGAGTGGCAGCAGTTTTTTTCTTGGTAGATCAGTTATTTCCATAAAAAGTAGGTGTGATTGGAATGTCTTCCACCATAATTGGTGAGTCCACAGAAGCGTCCAGAGAAGCTTCCAGAGGAAAGAGACAAGGCTGCACACGTCCTGGGCCCGGGAACAGGCTGAGGGGGGCCAGGGGTGTCACGCGGGGTGCCGCCGCCCCTTGGGAAGAACGGGCTGCCCGTGGACAGCAGCTTCCAGGAGGAGCTGGTCGGCGAGGAGGCGGCACCCCGGGCAGCTCCTTTTGGAGCAGCCATGGGTTAGTGCAAATCCTAGAAAACACGTTTGATTCCAGGCCAAGATGCAGAACGCGGTGAATAGGGGCAAGTCCAAGATCAGCCAGAGAGGCCTCGACTTACCCCGGGGGGTGTATTTCACCTCCTGTGGCAGGAAGATTACCGAGTCTGCCGACGATACCGCTTTCAGTCGGTAGTCTCGATGCAGTGCTGTCTTTATAACGGGGATGGGGGTGATTGGGGGCCAGCAGACAGGTGGCATCAGCCTGCCTGCTTGGACCCGTGCTCCTGGCATCTGCCACTCCTGGCATAGCACACTCAGGAGCCAGGAGCTGTTTCTGGACGGCACAAGGGCTGAAAGCATGGGGCTCGGCTGGCAAGCCGGCCCGCGGGGAGAGATGCCCAGGACCGTGCACCCGGCCCCGCGGTGTGCCAGCCTTGGGTCATGCGATGCCCGGGCGGGGCTTGCGTTCCAGCGTGCGTGCAGCCATGGGCATGCGGCTTGTCATTGCAGACCTACAGCCAGCTGGCTCACCCAATCCAGCAGGCCAGGGCGCTGGGCCTGCAGTTCCACTCCCGCATCCTGGATATCGACAACGTTGATGTGAGTGTCTCTCCCTTGGGGTGGGGGCGGTATGCTCTTAACAGGCACGCCCTGTCCCTGGAGGAGCTGTGGCATGGGCAGGTGCTTGGGTTAAGGGACCTCCAGGGTCCCTTTCAGTGGAAGTCTGTGGTGGGAGAATTCTTAGGCAGGTGGCGGTCGCAGGGGGTGCTGCTGCGCAGACCTCAGGGCCCCCAAAGGCATTGCTGTCCCGGCACCTTTACTGGGAAGGGTTGGCGCTTTGTCAGGACTGCTCAGGCCCCTGTGCGGGGCTGAAGGCACGCCAGCACGTGTTTCCCTTTACCCCTGCCTGTGTGCAGGACTGGCCCCTCTGGGAGGCCTTGGTGTGCCCGCCCAGCCCAGGTCCGGGGCAGCTGCATGGGTCCTTAGCAGTTCAGGCTGGCTCACGTTGGGAAGGGTCTCGTGGGAATCCCCCACCCAGAAACGGGCGACTCCTCAGGCTCCTTATGGGGCCTGGCCCAACAACAAGGGGGACAAGGGAGTGCTGGGGCTGCCCCCTGGGAACTGGGGATCTGCACCACAAGGGGAGCAGCAGGGAAGGGGTGTGGCCACTCTCTGAGTCCCCCCTCCCCCTGCAGCTGGCCATGGGCAAGATGATGGAGCAGGGGCCTGTGCTAATCATCACCTTCCAGGCCCAGCTGGTGATGGTGATCAAGAACCCCAAAGGCGAGGTGGTCGAGGGTGACCCGGTGAGTGCGGGAGGAAGCAGAGCAGGGCCGTGGCCGGGCGGGTGGCTGCCTTCAGCTCCCTCGCTCTTTGTGACTGCAGCAACAGCAGGGCCGGGTCTCGAGAAGTCTAGGGCCCTGGTGGGGCCTGGTGGAGGTCGGAGGGTGACTGAGCTTTCTGCTCAAGCCGAGTCCTGAGTTGTAGCCTCTGGAGTCCAGGCCCACGCTGACCCCCTAGTCCCTCCCAGTGTCCCCTGTGTGTTCTGCCCTGTCCCTTCTCGACAGTCGCTGTCCCCAGCCCTCACCTTCCCCACCTCGGCAGGACAAGGTGCTACGCATGCTGTATGTGTGGGCGCTCTGCCGAGACCAGGATGAGCTCAACCCCTACGCAGCCTGGCGGCTTCTGGACATCTCCGCCTCCAGCACAGAGCAGGTCCTCTGAGCGCAGTGGCCACGACCAGGGGCTCCTGGGCTGGATCAGCACGCGGTGGACGCTCGGAGGACTGGTGTCTGCCCTCGGGAACTAGACCTCTGGGGACAGGACTGTGGGTTCTCTACCAGGGTGGCTGTGGAAGCAGCTGGATGGGGAAGGGCGGGCAGCTGCTAGGGGTCTCTCCCCACAGTGCCAGCCCCAGCGCTGCCCCTCTGCCCTGTGGGGCTGCTGGGCGAGGTCACTGCGGTGCACAGGCCAGATGGTGCCAAGGGGCCCCTGCCCAGGGACTCGAGACAGGAGGGCAGGGCCCAGGCCCCTGTCGCTCAGAGTGGCCTATTGGCCACTTAAGCCAGGCCATTTTGGCTCCATTTTTTATTTTAACAGTGCCCTTACTACCCTGTATATATGCCCGAGATATGGAAATAATAAAACACCAAAGTGCAGGAGAGCAACTTGGGTGGTCTGAGATGTGTGTCACAGCGGTGGGGGTGGGGGAGCTGGGACTGATGATGGGATGGTGGGAGCTGGCCAGGAGGTCACAAGGAGGTAGTCAAGGTCAGTGAAGGAACTGCAGCCCTGGAGGGGGCAGCCTTGCCTGGTCAGGACCCTGCCCCCCCTAGGGTGGGGGGGACCATGACAAGAGCTAGGGAACTTTTCAGTAGCCTGGCTGGGGTCTCGGAGGGTTGGGGTCCCTAGAGCTGGAGGAGCTTGAGCGCCAATAAGCGATGTTAGGAAGCATTGGGATCCGCCCGCACAGGAAGTCTGGTCGAGGGGTCTATCGCAGAGAATGGGGCGGGGTGGGGGGAGAGGTGCGGAAGTCGGGCTGGGACCGCTTGGGTTGCTTCTGGGGTGGGGTGGGCAAGGTCCTGGGTGCTGAGGCTCCCCGCGGCCGGGGTCTCCCAGGCGCCTCCGGGTTGGGGCTCCGTTCTCCCGGAGGCCGGGGCGGGGTCGCGAGCCCGCGCACCGCTCCCTGCGCAGCCTCCGCCCCCCGCGGCGGCCCCGCCCCCGTCGCCATGGGAACAGCCGCGGCGGCCCGGG